>NW_024080636.1:6222938-6417307 GCF_003009895.1 Hyaena hyaena | reverse complement strand
ATCAGGAGTGCAGCAGGAGGGGAGGAGAAAGAGGGGAGCAGGAGCGCAGCGCAGTGGGCAGAAGGGCGGAGAGCGGGCAGGAGGAAGGAGGAAATGGGCAGAGGCCCAGGAGGGGGAGGGGCAGCGGGAGGGGGAGGGGGAAGGAAGAGGGAAGGGGAAAAGTGGAAGGGAGTGGGGGGAGACCAGAGGGAGAGAAGAGCAGGCGCGAGGGAGCAGAGGCCAAAGTGGGGGGAGGAGCAGGCTGGGAGAGGGCCGGGCGGGGGGGGGGGGAGGAGAGGAGGGGCGGGGCAGGGCAGAGGGAGCACCAGCACGTGGCCAGCGGCGTGCACAGAGTCACCGCTACAGCAGGCTGCACAGACCACAAATCAGGTGGCCCTTAGTCCCCCCCCAGGTCTCTGCGCTTTGGAAGCTCCCGGTGCTGTCCTCCCCAGGCAGATTCCAGGGAGGGACGCGTCAGCTGGAGCTCTCCTGTCACCCATCAGGTTCCAGCCGCCCCAACACCCACCTCGGCCACCCTGGCCCTGAGGACAGCTTGGAGGTGCACTGCTGTGGCCACACAGCTCCGGCTGCAGGGCTGGCGCCTGGCCACCAGAGGGCGATGCGGGGCACTCCCAGCCCACTGCCAGGACCGAGAGGGCAGAGATGCCCTCCCCGCAGTGCCTTCAGTGCCTCGGGTCCTGGGCCATGGGTCATCCCGTGGCGCCCAGGGCAAGCCCTCTGCTCCCTCTGGAATGAAACGGCCCCTACCTCTCAGGCCTCCAAAGAGCAGGGAGAAGTTCTGTGGCTACACAAACCAGGAATGAGTGCGGCAGGAGCCTGCGTCGGAACCAGCTCCCTCCCCGCCAGGCCCTCACTGTAGGGCCCCAGGGCCCCCCTGTGGCACCTAAGACTCAACCTCCTCAGCTGCAAACCAGGGCCAGACCCATCGGGAGCAAATGCCACGTTGGGGTCGGGACCTCTGCCGTACATTCTGACTGGCCTCTGCACTCAATGCTCTAACCTGCCGCGCACCACCGCTTAGCGCGGCCGACCTTACCGTGCTCAGTCCTCGCGTTAGCCTGCGGCGGGGCAAACCAGCCAGCACAGAGCCCAGTCCGCAACGGGGCGCCGACCGTCCCCTGGAACTGCCCGAACACCATGTAGAAAGTGAGGGAGAGAACGGTCGCCATGGACCGCCACCGACCCTCGTAGATCGCCTGACCCGGGAGTTGGGGCCGCTGCCCAGCGCCACGAGAGAGGAGCGTCCCACGGATCGCTGGCCCAGGAAAACAGCGAGCTCAAAATTCCAAGTACTATTTCCACCGAAAGCATATCGCTTTGGCACCACCATAAAGTGTGGAAACAGTGAATTGAACTACTAGTAAGCTGGGGACTGTCCCCATGCCAGGGACCGTCCGCATGCACAGACACACACACAGAGCGCTGCACCAGCCCAGAGAAAGGACCCAAAATGGCAGCACATGTGCGGTCACTTGGACACACTGCTCTCCCTGGCTCTGTTTCACGAGCACCTGATTCTGTGTCCCCAGTGAAACACTGCGTCTCTGTATGCACCAGCCACCGCCTCCGTACAGCCCCAGGCTCCCACCGTGACAGTCTGGGCGTCCCTGGCTCCCCAGTCTACCCGGCTTCACGTCCAACCAGGTGCCCGGCCCCCCTTGGCTGCCCTGCCCTGCGCACCCCCAGCCCACACCTTCGGCCCCTTCCCCAGTCTACTACCCTGATCTCCTCCCTCAGCCTCCGCCCTCCCAAGTGGCTGCCCGAGGACTGATCCGCAGCCCAAGGCCACTGGCAACACCCTGCCCAGAAGTCTTCTGTGGCTCTTTCTTCCACAGAAGAAATTTTAGAGGCCCTGTGCCAAGCTTTGCTCCCCAGGTTCAAAGCCTCCCAGAGGCTTCACGCTGAGCTCCTTCTTCGGCCTTCTGAGCCCCCAGGGCTTGTCCCTTCCTGCTGGCTGGGCTCTGCCCCCTCCCCGCCCCACCAGGCCCTGGGCTTCAGCTGCTGCTCCCGTTCCTCCAGCTTGGGTGCCCTGTCCCGCAGCCGGCTGCTCCCCGGAAGACCCCTACCCACCTTCAACTCAACCTTCCCTTAAAGCTGCCTCCTCCAGGGGCGCCCGGGGGGCTCCGTCATGTGTCCAACTCTTGATTTCACCTTGGGTCATGATCTCGCAGTTTATGAGTTCAAGCCCCAAATCAGGCTCCACGCTGACAGCTTGTAATTCTCTCTCTCTGTCTCTCTCTCTAAGTAAATAAGTATACTTTTAAGTAAACAAATAAATTAAATTAAATCAACGAAAGTGCTTGTCCCAAGGGTGCTGCTTGTTCCCATAGCAGCACCCAGCCTCTGCCTCAGCAGTTTGTCCTCCACGCGCACTTAGCACCTTCCAGTAGTTTCCGGAGCCCCGAATGTGCGCATGTGCCTGCCTGTCTCCTCGCACCGGAGTGTCAGCTCCTGGAGAGCGGGGCCCAGGGTCTGCTTCCCTGTTTCTCCCCAGCGCCCATACCCGCAGCCAGTGAACTATGGTGGGTGCTTTACATAAACGACCTCCTGGCCACAGGAGCCCGCAGGGTGCACCTCGTTTCCCCAGTCACCTGCTAAGAGCGGGTCACGCGGTCAGGGCCTGACACAGGCTGAATTGCCTCGTCCCACCACCACGGCCGCACAGGGCTTTCCTCCGGCCCGGGTCCTGAGGGTACATAACTCAAAGTCTCGTTTCCGGGGTGAACAGCTCCATGGACCCCTGCCCCCAACAGCCACCTCGCCTCCCCGCCTCTGTCTACGGGGATGCTCACCATCTGCAAGCCAGCCCGGGCGCTCACACGGAGCTAGAACGAGACTGGTCACCTGGCCTCACTCCTTCCCTCGTCACGTCTGAACACATGGAGTGCCAGGGCCGGGCGCCTCACACCCCTGACCTCAAGGCTCCACCGCTGTAAGGCGCGGGCTCCTTGGGCCTCGGGACCCATGTGTTTTGCACACGGCCCGATCCCACTCCCACGCAGCCGCACGTGATAAAAATGAACGCCTCCAAGTGTCATTTTCTTGGGCTTCAAAGCAGGCAGCCTTTTGCACAAGTAAATATTGAGTCAATGCTAAGAGCGGAATGAGCTGTTAAGTTCTATTTGCTACTTCCATCCCCAGGCTCATAACAGAGCACAAGCTAAACAAAGAAAAACAGCTCTCCGCCGACGAAATGACATTCAGCAGGTAGAATCATTTCTGTGGGCACTTCTCACATCAGTGATTTGCTTCTCCAACATTGGCAAATATTTGCCACTTATGTCTTTTATGTAATGTGAAGATAATATATTCCACTGTCTTCCAAGGCTATCTTAAATGCCGTATAAAAACAGGCAATTCACTGGCTGTGTTTTCTCCTGCCACTAAATACAAATCCAGTAATTGTTTAAGTTTGAAAGCTTTGGTCTTAGCCTCTTGGTGTTAGATTTGATACTTAGCTAGCAGAGAGCTCAGAAGGCCACCAGCCCAACAAAAGAATCTTATCTGTACCTGGTAACCTTCATCCTGCCCATACACGGCCCTCTGCCCACAGGTCCTGAGAGCTTTGTTTCCAAGCCGGACTTTCGTTCCCACGAGTCGGGCCAGTGACGAGGCACGTGTGAGGCCTGACGGGGGCGCCGATCCTGGACCACAGCCTCACTTCCCGCCAGCCCCCATCTTGTCTTCCCCGACCACCTCCTCGCCGCCTACCATGAGAAACCGCTTAACCAGCCAAGGGGACGCGCGCAAGCCGCCCTGACTTGTCGGTGACCACACAGTGACCACGCACGTCGGTGCTCTGAAAAGTTAAAGGGAAAGGGGCCAACGCAAATGATCCAGAACAAGGCACTGGCCCCACCAGGCAGCATTCATCCCGTGCGGGCACCGGTGGGCGTCCATCCGTGCGGGCACGCTCCTGGGCACTTTGCAGGCACCACGCCCTGGGTCTGCACACCGGCACCGCGAGCGTACAGGGCGGACCAACGAGGACAGCGGGAGCAGTGCCGGGCTCGCTCCCTCACGGGGCCAGAGAGCAGCGTCCCCGGCACCCCCACCCTGCCTCTGGGACTCGGCCTCCCCGCCCTGCCTCCAGGGCACAGCTGTGCTGGGAGGCTACAAAAGCAAGTGGTTGCGGTTGGGACTCAAACCCCGAGACCAGACTCCGTCACGCCAGGTCCACCTGCCACCCCGGCGTGGAGGCCGCGACCCCTGCCACCCGCCCAGTGGTCAGGCTCCCCTCCGCCACACCCACACCCAGGGTACTCTTTTAGCGGCCCAGTCGCCAGCTCACGGTGAGGACCACGGCTCTGAAGGGCTGTCCCTGAACCCGCTAACAGCAGTGACGAGGGGCAGTGACGAGTCCCGGGCACCACAGACCTGCAGGCTGCACAGCAAAGCACGGGCCGGGTGCTCCGCCAGCACAAGCACGGGAAACACACTGGCAAGTTCAAAGGCGTGAGCAGAGCAGCATTACCACGCGTGTGGAAAAAGAAAACTGGTTGTGCAAATGTGCAGACACCAAAGTGCCTGTCTAGAAATGACTTCTTAACTGGTAGATGAAATGAACAACTTTCCAGGGAAGGAACTGACAGACGCCTTCTTAACCAAGTGACTGGACTCAACTCATCAACACTGGGATGAGCCAGCACGGCGGCCTCCCACCATGGCGACGAGATCGCAAACCTCTTACGTGACATTCGTGCCAATGACTGGCCCGCATCTCATCAGGAGAAACAAGACAAGCCACACTGACGGGCACCGCGGAACAGCCGGCCTGCCCTCTCCCAACACACAGACACCCAGGGACCCGGCGCAAGGCTGAGACACCGCTAGGGCCGCCGGAGATGACGCACGAGGGAAAAGACAGCCGGCGCGTCACGGGACGACAGGCACCACGTGAACATGGGCCTTGGCTGAGATAAGAGCACAGTACCAACGAGAAATGTCCCGACTCTGACAACACTGCCGTGATTACACCTGCGTGCTTGGAAAACACACTGGGAGTTTCTCTGGACGATAGGGATACAATATGTCCAACGGACTCAAACGCAAACTTTCCGGAAAAACATGCATACACACAAGTACACACACAGAACAAACACGGGACAAAATACAAGCAACTGGTGAATTAACGTGGGAGTCGTCTATACCATTCTTGCAACTTCTGTGTAAATCTGACATTACATCAAAATAAAAAGCTTAAAACTTCACGTGCCAGGAAGCACACCTAGAAGGCAGGGAGGGAGAGGAGAGTGACTCTCCGCTGCACGTCCTTCGGTGCTGCATGAAGGTGTAACACGTGCATGCACAAAGCAATCAATAAAACCCACAGGGAAGAACCCTTCTGCGCCCAGAGGGGAGCCCCTTGGTGGACAGGGTCTCCCAGCTTCCAGGCTCCTCCCACCCAGTCTGGCCCCCGAGGCCCAGCCGCATGCCTCGTGCGCCACCTGCTGGCCGAGCAGGACACTGCCCGCCTGGGCTCGCCAGCCCTGGGGCCCCCCTGGCTGCGCAGGCTGAGGTGCCCTCATGACCACGCCCGTCCCACCTTCCAGGGGCTCCCGCGTCCAGCAAGATGCCCTGTGCGGTGGCACTCCACAGAGACGAGATGTGCGCGGGGAAAGCTCACAGGCGGCAGACAAGCAGGCTCAGCGGAGGGGTTTAAAGCGAAAGCCTCTGGCCTGGTTGCGAAGTGTCCTGGCTCTAGAAACCCTGGAGAAGCAGACGGGGACTGCCCTGGCCCCTGCTGGTCTGCCCCCACACGCCCAGCCTGGGCTCCCCAGAGCACTCACTGCAAGCCACACAGGACACCGGCTCTGGGTCCCCAGGGAAAGGTACAAAGTCAGCAGCAGCCACGACTTCGGTCACCAGCCGCGCGCCCCCGAGAACACTATGAAGCGCGGGGACGTAGACCCGGCTGGTCCTATGGAGCAACCCAGAAGCGGCTCTAAGAAGCCAAAGGAGTGCCCTGGGGTACAACGGGGACAGGGCGGAGCACACCGGACACCGGATCGGCCACATGGGACGCACGTTACCAGCGCACGGCTGAAGCAAGCCGCAAGGACAAAGGACTCTCATCCTCGGGACTCGCTGGCGTGAAACACAAACAGACCCCCCCTCACGAGGGGATAATCCCAGAACGCGGCTCTGCTCCTTGCTCCACCGGCAGGGACTTACCGAGGTCCGTGTTGGGGCCGGCCAGAAGCTGCTGGAACTTGTCGAGCCGGGAGGCCTCCCTCTCACTCAACGCAGAGCTGCTGAGGGTGCTGGGGTCAGGTGTCCCACCAAGTGCGACAGTCACCGAGTGTGGCAGAGACTGGGACCTCTGAAGAGGAACAGTGTCTCTAGCACTTTCTGTAGAGAGAGAGGGAGGGGGAGAGCAGGGGTGAGGATGGCCTCCTGGATGCCCCAACTGCCACTCCCCATGAAGAAGGCTCCCACCTGCGCCACCTTCCCTGGGTGAGCGCCACAGTGTCACAGCTGTCCCTTCTTCCTGTCACCGGGCAGCACAGACCCGGGTTTCCTGAGCAACAAAATGAAACTAGCAAACACCTACGAAGTTTGGCCGCCTTACTGGTAACACAGACGCGCCCCACACAAAGGCAAAATAACGATGACTGGAAAACCCCAGGCCCGCCTCAGGGCAGACCAGCTGTCAGGGTCCCCCAAAGCAGGCCAGCCAGGTGTGCCAGGTGACACAGCCCAAGGAGCAGGGACGAAGGTGCTGTATGGGTCACCCAGCCTGAGCACGAAAGGAAACCACCTAGTCACACGTGGATTGGAACAAAGCCCACAAAAACACTAGGGACTCTCTTAACCCCCTGGATCTCCCCACGCCCCGTAGGGGAGGTGGGGCGGGGACCTTCACCCAGAGAAAGCTCAGGAAGAGCCCACTGCACGTAGGGGAGAGGCAGCAGCAGCTGGCCTGCCCAGCGCTCCCCAGAATGCCGCCTACCACCACGCACAAAGGCCCAGCGACCCTGCTGCCAGGATGCACAGGACCGAGGTGACGCAGGGCATTAAGGCCGGCAAGCTGGGACAGGGAACCGCCACAGGAGACCGCCCAAGGCCCATGGGCCACTCAGAGAGAGCCACCAGGACCAACCAGGGGCCCATGAGCAGACGGCAATGACGGGCTGCACATCCCTAGGTCTAAGTACCATCGAGCGCTCACATCTTCCAAAACTGAAATTTAAAGCGGAAGGAAAAATACACTGCAGGAAACGGGACGAGGGACACACACGTGAAGCAGGCAAGCTGGCTCCTGCAGTGGCTGGCGGGCCCCCACGGCTCCCTCCCTCCGGCAGGGCCGACTCATGACCCTAAAAACATGGGTGGGGAAGGCTTCACACAGAAACCCTCGGGCCACTGCGCAGCAAGACGACCCACCGCCGCTGGGCAGAGTCCAGCCCAGTCAGGCTTCCAGAAAAGCCTACAGATGTGGACATCCACCTCCTGGCCCTCCTCAGGGCTGCCCCTGCAGGAGGCGTCCCTGCCAGCCCACCTCGGGGAGGGCTCTGCAGGGGGACGGGAAGGGGGAGTGGCAGGATGCTTAGACCTCCCCCCTCTCGCCCTCAGGATCTGTTACTTCGCTGCGCATCATGATTCTTTAGGAAAATGACAGGCAGGAAGAACAGTCCCCCATTCTATCGCAGGAGAAAACGTGCTGATCTTACTCATCCGCAATCTCAGAGAGGACCCGTGTGATTTATTATGACACATGACGAGGGGGTGACGAGGGGTGCCTGGGTGGCTCAGTCAGTTAAGCATCAATTCTTGATTTTGGCTCAGGTCATGATCTCACGGTTCTTGAGTTCGAGCCTTGCATCGGGGCTCTGTGCTAACGATATGGAGCCTACTTGGGATTCTTTCCTTCTCTCTCCACCCCTCCTCTGCTTGCCCTCTCTCTCTCTCTCTCTCTCTCTCTCAAAATAAATAAACATTTTAAAAAGTTTATAAAAAAATTTACAAGGACACGTGCATACCGCTGCCTCCCGCACATAGCACACGTCTGGCCCCACAACGGGGCAGGCGGGGTCCAGAAGGCACAGCCAGGTCTCCCTGCTACTGTGAGTGGAAAACACGTGGGCATTCCCCCTCAGGGCCCCTCAGAGTGGGTCTAACCTTCACCAGTCAGTGCCCGTCCATCACCCACTCAAAGCTCAGTCACAGTCAGCGACTGACACACACCTCACCTGGCCGTGCCCTGTCCCCAGCCAAAGACGCACTTTGTCATGAAGCCAGCGGCACCCTAAATCAAGCAGGTACATCTGACTTCAGGTCTAGATTTCTCCAATGTTTACTCAGGAAGCAGGACAGTCAAAAGGTAAACAACAGGCACAGGGAAGGCCAGCCTAAGAGTCCCACATGGCTCGTCCCTGAATTTTCAGGCCGCCATAGATCCAGGGCAGATGCTGCGCAGGGTGACACGCGCTCCCCATGGTGGCGCGCCGTCAAGGGACAGGCACCCAACCCAGACGCCAGCAGGGGCCAGGCAGGCAACGCCCTACAGGACCGTGTCTTGTGAAAGGCGGTGTCTGGGGCTCCCACGCGCAGTCACATGACATGGAGTTCATGCATCCCTCACCTGGACAGAGGCCAGGCCTGGGCCGTGTGGCCCGTGCAGGGCCGGGGCGGGGGGTGGGGCGGGTGCTGTGGAGGCAGGGAGAGCACGGGGTCACCAGGCCCCCCCGAGGACAGCCCCGTGTACCTCAGCAACACCTATGTAACGACAGGGAACGTCACGGGGAGACAAAGGTAGTGGAACGCAGTCCCTGCCTGAGAGGAACCTGCAAACTAAACAGACGAAGTGCGTGACGGGCACGACCTAGGGGAAGCCCGCTGACCCGGCGCCGCCCGGCCTGAGCCCAGAGCCTCACCCTCCTGGAAACCCTGCAGACATCACCCCCTCTCTGAAGCCTTCCGTGACATGCCCTGGCCCCCGGCCCTCCTCATCAAGACACACTTGGGACTCCAACACCGGGTGCTTCTGGGTCCATCCGCCACCCTGAAGCTCCACCCGCCGGGGGAGGTTGACGACTCGCCTCGTTGCGGATCCCCACCAGACTGCCAGTTGCCAGCTCCTCGCCAGGGCCGGTCCGGCAAGAACAGGGACTGACGTGCTCATCTTAGCACAACACAGAGTGAGCCATCCCGACTACAATGGGCCACCAGCGGGACTGAACACAGGCCCACGAGTTCTGCCCGCCACTGCCAGCCCCCCGTGGACGCAGCTCCCTGAGGGGCCACCTCGGCACTGTGCACGGGTGGGGGCGGGGCAGGCACCCCAGGTCTCCGCCCACTTTGTGCCCAGAGCACTTACTCCTTGCCCCTGACGTGACAACCAAAGAAGTCCCCTGGGGGGCGGACTAGCCAGTGGAGAGGCCCTGCCCTACGCAGTGAGGCCAGTGCCAGGCACTGGAGCAAGACCCCCGGGTCTTGAGCCCTGCCCCACACCATGCAGAGCACCGCTCCGGGCAAGCAGGGTGCCTTCCCCGCGCGGCCCCGTAGCGTCACTCCTAGGGCGGCTGCAGCACCAGCGGGGCGGGCGGGTGATGAGGGCCTGCTACAGGCCTTGCCACCACAGACAGGGGATGAATGCCTGCTGCTATGGCGACACGGGAGGCGCTCACGGAAGCCTTACCGAGCACAAAGGAAGGATGGTGCACTCCCAGGTAGGGGGAGGCAGGAGGCAGCTGTGATTATCAGCCCCTCCCCCAGCATGACCCACCGGGAGCACCCTCCCCATGGCTCTTACAGGAGCCGGCCACCCCCAGGCCCCCCACCCTGGCTGGACGCAGCCCCACCGTGCACGTGGCCACGGGCTGAATGCTGTGCACCCCAAAGTTCGTATGTTCAAGCCCTGCCCCCGGACGGGATGGTGTTAAGAAGAAGGGCCTCCGGGAGGTGATCGGGGTTAGAGGAGGTCAGGAGGGTGGGGACCCCACGGCGGGATTAGCGCTCTCACGAGAGTCACAAGACAGCTTGTTTCCCCCTCTGGTCTCCCCAGCGTGAAGATACCGTGAGAGGGTGGCCACCCACACCCGGAGAGAGCCCTCGCCAGGATCCAACCGTGCTGGCGGCCTGATCTCAGACTTCCAGCCTCCAGAACTCTGTTCACACACCATCCAATCTGTGGTATTCTCACTACAGCCGCCCGACTCACCGAGGTAGGCCCCACGTCTCCAGGAGCTGAGGCCCTACCGACAACCGATCGATGGCAGGTGTTACAGAGGCTCTACCCGGGGCCCTGAGGCTTGAGAAGATGCCTTGATGCCTTGCATCAGCACAGCAAAGGGCAGAGGAGGGTGGGGCGCCTGCCAACAGGAAGAGGCGCATAGGCTGAGAGCACGCAGGGGGGCAGTCAGTGCAGGGGCGCTCAGCGTATGGGGGCACTCAGCGTGCAGGGGGCGGCCAGCACGCAGGGGGTGGTCAGTGCAGGGAGTGGCCAGATGCAGGGACGGTCAGTGCAGGGACGGTCATTGCAGGGGGCGGTCAGCACAGGGGACAGTCGGTGCAGGGACGGTCAGTGCACAGGGGGTGGTCAGCGCAGGGGACGGTCAGCGCAGGGGGCGGTCAGTGCACAGGGGGTGGTCAGCGCAGGGGGCGGTCAGCACAGGGGACAGTTGGCGTGAGGGGGGCGGTCAGCACACAACCCATGGGTCACAGGGAGTCCCAATCCACTCGTGGAAGCCCTACCCGGATTTTCATGTTTAGGCTCAAATGCTTTGAAGTTCACCCTATTTTAGAAAAACTAGTTTCTATTCTAACATGCAAACTGATCAAAAGAACTAATTCACCACATTCTCACCGAAGGAGATGTGGCGCGTTTCAAATGTCAATCAACTAGTAAGAAGGGTTTCTGAAGACCCGACAAAGCACGGAAGCCACCCCGTGTGCACCAACAGGATGACCTGAGGCTGCCGATGGCCACCTCCTCGCACACGGGGAACAATCGCCTGGGAGGGGAGCCAGTGAGTGTGGGGCTGGCCCCTGTGCTGTTGGCGCCCAGCCTTGCTCCCTCATCTTCTCAGAAAGGCGCCCCGATGGCCAGGTCTCAGACTGCGCCCCAGGGTCCGGCCTGCTCTCATGACCACGTCCCGCTTCTATTTTGACCTACAGCACTTTTCACCTCCCTGCACGCTCGGTGCCTCCTTACCAACCATGCGTAGGTCAGCGTCTGTCCCGCTCACCAGACTGTGCTCCAGGGCCAGGACCTCCCTGGGGCCCCCCACACCCTGAGAACGGTGCCTGACCCACCACAGAGGTTCGGCAAGTAACTGCTGTCTTACATCACGCACTCCCCAAAACAGTGATGAGAGCAATCTCGAGAAAGGCCATGGAGTGCCAGGCACAGGGTACGAGACCCGCACTGATTTCATCCTCGAGTTTATAACTCCAAATCCCGAACCCCACCCCCACCCTCACGTGTACTTGACCCGGGGCAGGCGATGGGGGGATCGCTGGAAGCTGCCGAAGGAGGTGCAGCCTCTGAACATGCAAGGGGCCTGGCCCCCTGGCTGGGAATGTCACCCCTGAACACCGGGGCACACCAAGGGAGACAGGGCCCCCGGGGCCTGGCGCTCACCATGGCCTCTTACGACCAGCCCCGAAAGCCACATACCCTGCCCTGCACTTGGAGGAGAGAAGCGCTAAGCTGGGAGGGCAAAGGAGAGCCCCCCCCCTACCCTGGGTCCGCGGGGAGCTCCTGCCGCACACCTAACAGAACACTCCTGATCTCCCACAGGGAAAGGACGCCAGCCCCTTCTCTCTCGGAAACGCACCCCGTCTGCTCGGTGCCCCCATCCCACCTGCGGGACAGGACGTGTGGCTCTCGCTGACGGACTTCACCAGCCGGAGGTCGCCGCTTGGCACCGCGGGAGACTCGGGGCCGGACGGCTCGGGCGGCGTGCGGCGCTCCTGCCGCTGGCTGTGGTTGCGCAGGACGCGGTTGGCGGTCTCCATGACGACCGCAGTGTTCAGGCTCTCGGCCGCCATGGCTAGGAGCTCATCGTCATCTTCGCTGGCGTCCCAGGCATCGCTGGTGTTGCTCTCAAACTCCTGGAAGGTGCTGGTCCTCCTGGCCTTCACCGGGGTGGTGGGCACCTTGGGTGTGGCCTTGAGCAGGCTGCAAAGTAAAGGCAGGCCTTTACTTGTCCTCCCGGGGGCCTGAGAGGACTCTCCCGATGCAATGGCGCACCGCAAGCCTTCCACTTCAACTGAGTGGAGGGTAAAGCGAAAAGCAAACACAATCCGAAGAAGCATCCGGAAGAAGACTCCTAAGGATTTAGGGGCAGGAAGGAGAGGCATTGGACAGCAAGTCCCCCTGAGCAGCCCAGCCCTCATGCAGAACAATCTGGGAGGAGACGGCCCGGGGGCAGGAGGGGCTGTCCACACAACCTGGCCTCTGGGACATGGACTTGGAGAAGGCACAACTTAAACAAGGCCCCACGGTGTGCGCAGTAACATCCGCCGTCCACCACCGGCGTGGCCACGATGTCTGTCCCATGCCTCCGGTGCAGCAGCCCAGACCCAGGGACAAAGCAGCCCCCAGGCGGCTGCACAGGGTGCAGCCCAGGACGAGGCAGTGAATGGACCCCCGGGAGCCAGGCCCGCCCCCAGCAGCTCAGGGGGTGCGGCCCCGGGCTCTGCCGCACAGGCTCCCTGACCTCGGGCTGGGCCTCCGCGCCTGCCTTCCTGCAGAGGACGGCCATGCGAGGCCTCGACACATGTCCCTCCCCGCTCAGGTATCCCCAGGAGCCGGAGGGTCACAAGGCCCCGAGAGCGCGCATCCAGCAGCCTGAGTCCAGGCTTCACTTACGTGCCATGTAACAGTGGGTCGAAGGGGGGGTGCTGGGCGCCATACACATGCTGGATGCTGCTTGAGAGAAAGGAGGAAAAGCGGTTAGCTTCTCTTTGGTGTCCCCAGAGCCCACCGCCACCTCAGAAAAAGGACAGTTCCCAGCAACCCACACGTGAGCCTGAGGGCAGCCACACCCCATCAGCTGCCACGGGTCCCCGGGGCCCGTCTGGAAGGGATGGTGCCACACACGCCCACACGCGCCAGCAACGGGCACTCAGTCCGCCTGCAAACGGGCTGGGCCGGGGGGCCACAACCCACCAGCAGCACCGGGCCCCGGGCGCCGCCGGCGACAAGGCTGCTGGGCGCCGGGAGCCACCGGAAGTCCGGCAGCCTCTGCTCTCTGCCCGGGGCCCCGGCAGGACCGAGCCCTGATGACCAAACACCTGCCTGGAAATTCTCACTCGGTACCACTTTGTCAAAAGGCAAAACGCAGAATTACAAAGAGAAGATAAATGTAGATTTTTGGGGGCGCCTGGGTGGCTGAGCATCCGACTTCGGCTCAGACCACAATCTTACAGTTTGTGGGTTTGACCCGTATCGGGGTCTGCTTCTGATTCTGTCTCCCTCTCTCTCTGCCTCTCCCCCTGCTCACGCTCTCTCTCTTTCAAAAATAAACATTTAAAAATTGTTTTTAATTTTAAAATGTTTTTGAAAAACCTAATAGTTTATTATAAAAGTCTTCTGCTCATCTGAATAAACTTGGAAAATGGCAGGCGAGCAGGGTGGTCAGCTGAGCAGCCCCCACCACACCCCTTCCTCCTGGGCTGGGGGCTTCCAGCCGGGGAGGCCACGGCAGGCCACGTGACCCAGCGCAGGTGAGTCAGAATTAGCTCAGGCCCTTCCTGGCTGAACAGCACGGCCCTAGCCCGCAGCCGTCCCCTCTCCCTGCCTGGAACTCAGATGTGAGGCCTCGAGATTCCGCGGCCTTTGCACCACGTTGAGAAATACGCTTGAGATACAGAACCACCCAGGAAGGTGGCAGAGCAGGCAGGTGAGGGAGAGCGCTGTCCACCGTCCGCTCCCTCGGACTTCCATTTACACTAAATGAAATAAACAGAGCCTGCTCCTCCGGCCACTAGCAGGGGGACATCCCGTCCCGTCCCCTTGCAGGAGACAGCCACAGTCGCACTCTGACCCAGCGCCTCGCCGGCGGTACGCACGCGCAAAACCAAAGGCAGACACCAGGGCGTTTCATGCACAGATGAAATATTTTCATTTTTAAAAACAGAATGCAAGCTCACCTTTTTCACTAAGCAACCCATCATGACTGCTTCCCCGTGTCCTTCCCATCAATTCCCGTAAATGCATCCATTGACCTCACGTGTGCTGACACGTGCAAAAACACGCACTCGCCTTACGAGGTTTGTAACAACGAGAAGGGCACTCCTCGTGAATCTGTAATTACTTCCAATGTTTAAAGGTTTTCAAAAGTCCAAACAGTGAATGAGCACCAGCCGACATGTCACTGCCTGTCCCACCTCCCTGGACAGCATCACCTTGACTGTCACCGTCCCACCACACAGCTGCACCGTGACTGAGCCACTGCTGACTGTGCCACGCGTTGCCCATGCGGCGGCCACGGGGACAACCAAACCACGGCTGATCTCACGGGCCAAAGCTGGTCTTCCGCTGGCCGAGTCTCCTCAGTGACCCGGAAGGTAAAACACGTCTGTTCACTTGTGCTACTTCGTTTAGTGAACCGCCTCCTCAGACCCTTTGTCCACTTTTCTTAGGGGCTATTCACCCTCTTCTTAACGTTTACCAAAAACCGTTTTGGAAATAGGGTTTCTTCTCTGTCATTCGGGCAACAACGGCCCCTAAAGATGTGACATCCGAGGCTGAAGACACGCAGCAAGTGCAGGACATGGTCCTAGGCTCTATTCTGTACTCGGGAGTAGTGCGGGCGCAGGCTGTGAGGATGTGATTGGACTCAATGACAAAGCGGCTAACACGGGTGATGGGTTAGAGTGCTGTGTCAGCGCAACATTTCCTGACACTGAACTGCCCTGTGTTTATGTAAGAGAGTATCCCCATTCTGTGGAAACATACACTGAGGTAACGAGAAATAAATTACACGGAGAGGGAGAAAGGAGGATGTGAGAGTAGCCGTGAGCAAATGACAAATGGTGGAAGAAATGGGCAAAATGTTACCAATAAGTTGATATGGGTAATGACTTTGTGGATGTTCTTTGTACTCTGCTGGCCATTCTTCTGAAGGCTTGAAGTTGTTTCCAAATAAAAAGTGAAAAAATAAATAAATAAAATAAAATAAAATAAAACATGGAAAGAAAAAAAAAGGTGTGACATCCTAATCCCAGAACCTGTGACCGTGTCGCCTCACACGGCACAGGGGGCTCTGCACAGGTGATCAAAGACAGAAACGCTGGGTGTAGCCAGGGCTAGCCGGGTGGGCCCAATCTAATCACCAGTCCTTAAAAGCTCTCCCTCTGAGAGGGAGCAAGACCATGAAGAATACTCAGATCCAGGCTACACTGCTGGCTGTGAAGATGGAGAAGGGGGCCACGAGCCAAGGCATAGTGGAAGCCTCTAGAAGCTGGAGAGGGTAAGGAAACACCTTCTCCCTTGGAACCTCCAGAAAGCCCTGCCAACACCTTCCTTTGAGCGCGGCAAAACCCACATCAGACTTCTGACCTCTGGAGCCATAAGATAACACGTGTGTATTCTAAGCCAATGAGTTTGTGGTAATTTGTCACAGTAGCAAGAGAAAACCAGAATACAGAACAGAATGGAGACAGACAAGGTGACAAATCCATCTGCCCAGTTTATGGAAGCTCAAAGGCCTATGTGGTTAAGTCAACCCCACTAAAGTGGGGTTTACACAGGGAGGGCCCTGCTCTGACGACTATACCTAACAAGGCCCACCCCCGGGGCACCCAGGGTGGCTCAGTCTGTTGAGCGGCTGACTCTTGATTTCAGCTCAGGTCATGATCCCAGGGTCATGGGATCGAGCCCCGTGTTGAGCTCCACGATGAGCATGGAGCCTACTTGGGATTTTCTCTCTCTCCCTCTACCCCTTTCCCTTGCTCACACGAGTGTTCTCTAAGATTTAAAAAAAAAAAAAAAAAGGGCCACCCTTACTGGTTTAGCCTGTTCCAACAATAACAAACACGCTGCATGTGGGGCAGCAGCTTGTAAACAAAGGCATTTATTCCTCACGGTTCTGGAGGCCAGAAGTCCAAGATCAAGGCACTTCCAGGCTGCAGAAGGTGCCTTCTCACTGTGTCCTCACCCAGCAGAGAGCCCCCTGGGGTGTCTTTTATAAAGGCCCTAATCCCATCAGAGTAGGGGGGGGTCCTCCACCCTCAGGACCCCACCTGCCCCAAGGCCCCGCCTCCCAACACCCTCACTCCAGGTCAGGGCTTCCCTCGGGCTTAGGAGTTAGGAAGCACAGGAAAATTCGGCCCAGCAGACCTACTGAGGCAGCATAAATATTCCACCATGTCCTCATTCCACATTTCTGTGGTTTCATTTTTCACCCTTAAGTTTTTAGTCACCTAGAATTTCTTTTATTTTGCTACATATGTGTAAGAAAACTTTTATAAAAACAGAGTCAACTGTTCCAATACCATTTGTTAACAACCTACCCTTTTCACCACTGGTTTGAGGACACCATCTTCCATACGCATTATTCTATACTGCGTCACTTTTTTAGCTTTGCATCTGTTCCTCCATCCCTGTGCCTGCATTACGTAAAATATTCCCTTTAAAAAGGGGGCCTGTCGGTTAAGCGTCCGACTTCAGCTCAGGTCGTGATCTCGTGGTCTGTGGGTTCAAGCCCCACGTCTGGCTCTGTGCTGACAGCTCAGAGCCTGGAGCTGCTTCAAATTCTGTGTCTCCCTCTCTCTCTGTCCCTCCTCTGCTCATACTCTGTCTCTGTCTCTCTCTCTCTCGCTCTCAAAAATAAACACTAAAAAAAATTTTTTTTAATGTTCCGTTTTATATCCTAAGATTTTTCAGCAGAACTTAGTAGACATCTGATAGCTCCCGCCTCATGGCAGGCACTATGGGATGTCCTAGGCAGGCAAAGACCAACCAGCACACTAGACTACAAACCCTTGAGAACCTTAAAGTTTACTTACAAAAACTTTTTTAAAAATGCACTGGCACTTACAATGCTCAATGAAAACAAAAACATGGTAAACAGGAATACTGTTCAACGGAATCGTATCTGGTTATAAAATGAAGTGCTGACACGTACTACGAGGAAGAACCTCGAAAACCTTACACCGAGTGCCAAAAGCCAGTCCTATAAAACACCCATTACGTGATCCCAGTTACATGACGGGTCAAGAACGGAAATCTATGGAGACAGAAGGCAGATTAGTGGTTGCTTAGGGTGGGGGACAGGAAGCTGGGGTTGACAGCGAAATGGGACAGGGTTTGTTTTGAGGTGATAAACATATTCTGACGTTGACGGTGGCGATGGTTACGGAAGTCTCTGGATACACCGCGACACCACTGAACCTCACCCTTCAAGTGAGTGAATGGTGTCCCATGTGAATGTAAACAGGTGAACTACATTATACGTGAATCTCAATAAACATGTCATCTTTTTAAAAGGCAACACAGCTTGCAGCTGGTTCTCTGGGGTTCTCTCCGGAACCCAGTCACCATGCTTTGAAGAAGCCGACTCGCCACAGGGGGCCCACGTGGAAGCACCAGAGCCAACGGCTTGAGCTGTGGTCCCAGCCAGCGGCCAGCACCAACCGCAGCAGCACGAGTGGCCAGCCTTCCCCTGCCCTCTCTCCCAGCCGCTGGGCCTCCCCGGTGACCACTCAGGCACCATGGAACAGGGACAAGCCACCCCCATGCGACTGGTCCCAATGAGCTCCTGACCCCAGACCCTGACAGAAGCCATGGGCTTATTTTGCAAGGAAACCTCTCAGCCTGCCTAGATTAAACACAACCTCTCTGTCACAGTCACGGTCCCTTTCCTGAAATCTCATGGAGGCCTCCCTGACCTTAGTACAAAGTCACCAGTTTTGGGGCTCCTGGGGGGCTCAGTCAGGTAAGCATCATCCAACTCTTGATCTCGGCTCAGGTCATGATGCCACAGTTTGTGAGATCAACCCCCCCACCCCCCCGCATCAGCGTGGAGCTAACCCTCTCTCTGCCCTCCTGTGCACGCTCACTTGCATGCGGGCTCTCTCTCTCTCAAAAATATATGGAAGGAAGGAAGGGAGGGAGGGAGGAAGGAAGGAAGGGTCCAGTCTTCAGAATCAAAGGGCCTGGGTTCAAGCCCCAGGCCCAATAAGGACAAGCCGGCACAGTGCTAACTATGTAACTGCTCTGAGCTCTAGCTCCTCGTCCCAGACACGGGGCTAAGAACGGGTAAGAAATGGGATGGCCATGAGTTACAGCGGCCTGACTGCCACAGAGTGACCCACGGATGGCACCCACCAGTGCCCTCCATCTACTCTACTCCCCTGCACCGCTCCCTCGCGGCTCAGCATGCAGCCAGCGGGCATTGGTCTCTGTCCACCACGAGCACGTCATATCCACCAAGTCCCGCCCTTCACCGCATACCTCGGGCCCCTCCCCTCCCAGGACTGCAAAAACACATGAATTCTGCATGGGCACCCCGCTTGTGCTTAGTGAGCAGAAAATGTTCCAACAAAGTTCAAGCTCAGATTAAAAGGCATCACATTTTATCTTATTAAAATTGCATTTCTATCTGTTCTTGCATAGCTAAAAAGAAAAACAAGCTTCGGCTAAAGCCATTTTAAAAGAATAAGTAGCAGCTAACATACCTACCTCATTTCACATAATGAAATTGTTCTCTAAAAAATACACTAACCAATAAACTGTTTAATAAACTGCACTGCTCAGAAACACTGCAGTGATTCACTGCTTTGGAGAGGACCCTAGCGATTCCTTAGGAAAAGCAGATACATACGAAACTGCCACTCCTAGGTACACGCCGTGGAAAACCCTGGCATAAGGATCCAGGAGACAGATTCTGCAATATCAGTAATGCTAAAAAGAAAAGAAAATTTTAAGGAAACCATAGATGTCCATTACCCACTGAATGACGAGCTAGCACCTGGAACACGTACGTCTAACGGGAGAACTAGCCACAGCAGACAGGAGGACCTACAAGCTTCAAGATCGGGAAACTTCAGGGGCACCTGGGGGCTCAGTCAGCTAAGTGTCCGACTTCGGCTCAGGTCATGATCTCACGGTTCGTGAGTTTGAGCCCCGCGTCGGGCTCTGTGCTGATAGCTCAGAACCTGGAGCCTGTTTTGGATTCTGTGTCTCTCTCTCTCTCTCTGACCCTCCCCTGCTCACGCTGTCTCTCTCTCTCTCTCAGAAATAAATAAAACATTTAAAAATTATTAAAAATAAAATCAGTAAACTTCATACACACACCACTGAGGCCCAAGTTGAATAGACACAATATGACATCATTCACACAAAGTGTTTTTTTAATGTTTATTTATTTTTGAGAGAGAGACAGAGCGCAAGTGGGAAAGGGGCAGAGAGACAGGGACACAGAATCAGAAGCGGCTCCAGGCTGTCAGCACAGAGCCCAATGTGGGGCCCAAACTCACACACCGTGAGATCATGACCTGAGCCAAAGTCAGATGCTTAACCGACTGAGCCCCCGGGCGCCCCATTTATAGAAAGTTTTTAAAACCAGAAAATGAACTCACTTTGGATACAGGCACGAGTGGTCAAAACACCTGCTGCATGTGTGGCAAAAAAAACAAATCCAGAATAGTGACGGCGGCGGGTAAGGGTGAGTGGAGGGGAAGCTGGGTCCAGGGACAGAATCCAGTGGCTTTGACTCGGTGCGTGTGACAGCTTATTCCTCACGCCGGACGGAGGACATGGCACGTTCCCCGCGAGGCTGCCAGGAGCTCGGTCTCTGCCACCGCGAGGGCCAGCCACTGGAGCGCTCCTCAAGGACACGCTTAGCCCGCCCAGCCACCCCTGTTCGGCTGCACTGTACACAGAAGCCTTTTGAAAGAAAGCTCCACATCTTCAGTCGCTGAAGAAACGCAGACCAAAAGCACAGCGGGATACCACGTCACCCCCAGGACAGCAAGAATTAGGAAGGGGACAGGAGTGTTGGCAAGAACAGGAAGGCCCTGCTGAGGGGATGTAAAGTGGGGCAGCCGCTCTGAAGATGGGCCGGGCGTCCTCAAAGGTCAGTAACCACGTGACCCTGCACTTCCGCTCGAGGAATGCAGCCCGGAGGAATGAAAACGTCCGTCTGCACAAAGGAAGTCGTATTTGTGACAGCCACGAGGCGGAGGCGCTCCAGATGCCCGTCAGCAGGTGAGCGCAGGGCTCACACAGGGCCCCCGCGCCATGGGGCACGATTAGGTGACCAGGAGGCGTGTAGCACCGACACACACTCCGACGTGGACAGGCCCTGGACACGTGCTCCGTGACGGAGGCCTGTCACAAGGGCCACGCCTCATATAATTCCAAACGCAAGAAATGTCCAGAAGAAGTACATCTACAGGAACAAGGAGCCCGTGGCTGCCAGGAGCTGGGGAGGAGGGAGGGGCGTTACTGCCAGTGAGCGTGGGGCTCCTGCGCGCGTGGGGCTCACGCCCTCGAGTTCACGCTGGTGATGACCGTACTCCGTGAACAGACGCAAATCACTGCGTTGCACTTTAAGAGGGTGAAATACAGGACACGCCAAGGAGATCTCTGCGGAGATGGTGAAGGGAGGGAGAGAGGTGCGAGGGCAGGGTCGCCCCCTGACCGGGTGTGCAGGAAGGTGGCCGTGCTGCAGGGGAGGCGTGATCCGCACGGGTCCCCGGTGGACGGCATCGCCCACAGTCCTCCGAACAGGCCCCGAGTCCACTTCTGCAGCCCCGAAAACACCACAAGCCTGCAAGGCGCCGCCACAGAACCGAACAGTAGCCTCAGGGGAAAACGGCCGGGCCTCACCCCCCAAACTGAGACAGTGACACTTAAGAAGGATGGATCTGTGACCCGCAGGTGAGAGCAGGAGCCACAGCTGCATTTTCTGGGCGGATGGGCATGAGTCCCGATGCCCGCACGACCCGGTGGCCAGGAACGACTCCAGAAAGAAGAACCAGAACTAACAGAGCGTCACCGGGTACAACCCTGTGTCCCCACCGAGGCTCCTGTCCAGGTGAGAGAGATGGCCCAGACGCGGGTGGGGAGACGCTGGGGATGGCGGCCAGAAGGGGACCCCCCGCCAGCACCCCAGTTCCCAAGAGCACACCCCTCCTGCATGAGGCGCGGGGGCCACCGCTGGAAGGCCACCGGGCAGGGAGGCAGGCGGCGAGGACCGAGTGAAGCCGAGGCCCCCCGCAGGCAGGAGCCGGCAGCGAGGGGCGCCTCTCCGGGCGGGGGGCACAAGTGAGGACAGGCGGAGACACTGGTCAGACGGGGGAGGCCCGGAGAAGAGACAGGACCCCTGCCACCAACACCGGCTCCTCGGGCATCAGGGGAAGTTTAACCAACACCAGCATGGAGGACGGTCCGGGGCCCCTGGAGGACAGCCAGCTGCTCGGGCCTGGTCCTCGCGTCGGGAGCACACTTCACTCGGGCCACTCGGCTTCCACCGGCCAGGCCAACCCCGGTGCTGGAAGGACGCCAGGGAGCCAGGTCCGGCCCACGCCTGCGGCTGCCTCGACGGCAGACGACTTCTAGAACACGGGCAAGAGGGACCCGAGCCCCGAGTCCCGGGCAGGAGGCAGGGCGGAAGGAGGCCTCCAGGTTTTGACAGAAAGGAGACTCTCCCCGCACTTCCTGGCAAACAGCTTTCTGCTGAACGTGGACCCCCTACACCAAGGCCTCGGCTCTGAACCACAGCGGACAGAATTGGGCCAGAACAGCATTTTCTCAATGAAAGGTTAGAACAGCAGTGGGTGAGGGGCGCCTGGGGGGCTCCGTCGGTTAAGCGTCCGCCTTTGGCTCAGGTCGTGATCTCGTGGTTCGTGGGTTCGAGCCCCGCGTCGGGCTCTGTGCTGACAATGGGGAGCCTGCTTGGGATTCTCTTTCTCCCTCTCTCTTCCCCTGCCCCATTCTTTCCTTCTCTGTCTGTCTCTCTCTCCCTCTCTATCCCTCTCTCTCTCTCTCTCTCTCTCTCTCTCAAATATAAACAAACATTAAAAATATATAAATAAAGCAGTGGGTGAAAGCAGCCCTGAGCCAGCGAAGTGTGAGAGGAAAGAGAAGTACAAAAACGCCCCAAGCGTCAGGAAGTAAATGACAAATCCTATGACCGCGTTGAGGGTGAAATGCTTCCCGGGGTGCAGACGTGTAAAGTGAACAGGCAGGTCAGGCCGCCGGCTTGTGGCTCGGCACCCTCTCTGCGCTCACCAGCAGCTTTCTGAAATATGGACTCAATTAGCAACTGATTTACCATTAGGCTCATCCTCACACACAGAGATGGTTCCCCAGGTTTATGAAATATTCAGAGGTAAGTTTTCCAAGGAAATTAACTTCAGAGGCTTCCAAGGAAAATGCACGAAGTACCATTATCACGGCAGCGATGTCCCTCCGCCCGCAGCACAAGCTGAATCCCTCTGTCCCGCGGAGGGAACGGAAGAAACACACGGCCCCACAGACCCAGAACAGAGCGCCTCCCGCACCGTCCCACCACCGACGACCACACCACTGAGCCTGACAGTCCCTCAATCTCCTGGCCATCCGGTGCCCCCACAGGGCCATGAGCTCCCTGAGAAAGGGACAGGGAGGGGCGCCTGGGTGGCTTAGTCGGTTGAGCGTCCGACTTTCGCTTGGGTCATGATCTCGCGGTTCGTGGGTTCAAGCCCCGCGTCGGGCTCTGTGCTGACTGCCAGCTCAGAGCCTGGAGCCTGTTTCAGTCTGTGACTCCCTCTCTCTCTGACCCTCCCCGGCTCACGCTGTCTCTCTCTCCTAGAAATAAATAAAAAACATTAAAAAAAAAAAAAAAAAAAAGAAAGGGACAGGGATCCGACAGGAGACCAGGGCTGTGGCCCCCAAAACCCAGCAGGGACTTGGGCAAGTACTGAGCCAATGAGCAGGCTGCTTCGTACACGTCTCTTGAAATAGGTCTTGGGAATGAGCGTATTTACAATAACATTTTCCTTCATAAGAGAAAGGCGACGTGTGAACTCATGGGTACAGAGAACAGGCCGGTGGCTGTCAGATATGGGGGGCCAGGGAGCCGGGGGAAACGGGAAGGTGGGCAGAAGGTTCCAGCTCCTGGTGAGAAGATCGGGAAGGCCTGGGGACACGGCGTGCGGCACGGGCACTGCAGCTGACACCGTGCTGCGAAACTGCAAGTTGCTAACAGAGTAAATCTTCAAAGCTCTCAGCGCAAGGAAAACATCTGTAACTCTGTGTGTGTGTGTGTGTGTGTGTGTGTGTGTGTGTATGTGTTGTGAACCCATCACCACAGACACACACACATCAAATCAGTATATCCTGTGCCTGGATTATTGTTACATTATTACAATACCGTATTATACGTCCATTATCTCTCCACCAAAGCAGAAGGGGCGTGTTTACTGGAAACAGGAAGGACAGAGAAGGCTCTGGGGTCCGCAGGAGCGGGCAGGGCGGCAGCCCCCGCTGAGCCCCATCTCCCCACCAGTCTCCTCGCCGCTGCTCCCCCACCCTGCCCTCCGTGGCCTCCAGACACGCCGCAGGGCCCCTTCACTCTCTGCACCCACCAGGCCACCGCACCCACCCCCTTTCCCAGCGGCCTGTCCAGACTTTTCCTCGAGTTCCTGACCTCCAGTCCGCAATCCTGCCTTCTTCCCACTCGATGGGAAACCACGCCCTCTCCTGACGCTACTGACCAGCCCTAAACGCTTCTCAAACAGCTGCCGCTGCCACACTGCCAGCCCAGCCACACTCCCCACCTCGCATTAGCGGGTCCACCACGAAATTCAGCTTTGCCCGATGGCCACGCTCACGCCCACTTCTCACTGTCCAGTACTGGACAGCAGCGCCAGTCAGGCAGGAAAGTGGACAAGTGCCCCTGCCCCCTACACCTCTTCACGCCCCCCTGGGCCGCCCGCCCTCCCCTCCGCCCTGGATCAGGGCTCCGTTTCTTCTCCTGACCAGGTCACCAACTCCTGCTGCCACTTAATCTCCACGAATGGCAATCCAAGGACTATCCTCACCTCCTCCCTGAAGCACACCACCCACATTCGGCCCATCTCAACGTTCCCCTAGACCCTGAAACCTTTCCCGCATCTACACCCTCCCCTCTGTCACTGTCCGAGGAGGAGCCGCAGCAGCCGTCCGCGGCCTCTAGCTCTGGCCTCGGCTCTGCCAGTACGGGTCCACTTCGCTCCCAGCTTAGCCTTCCCATCAACCTGGGGGAACAACCAGAACCTTCTCTGTGCCTCTCCTGCCCCACCCCACAGAGCTGCCCCACCTGGGGCCAGCGAACCCCCATCACAGCGCTGGCCTCCAGCACACTCCGGCGGTCAGGTCCCTGCTGGCAGTGCTCTCTCTCCTGTCTGCCCTTCCTTCACCCGGACCCTCATTCAGGCCCCCTCGCTGCCAAGAAGGCCTCCCGGAGCTGTGTCTACAGAGCAACCCCACAGCCACGTAAGGGATTAAAGGAAGTGACAGTCCCTCAAGGTTCGCCTTGAGGTCACCTCCACGCCCCGCCAGCAGGTGCCTCCCATGCCCACGCTGCAGCAGGAACCACGCCGCACCCCACAGGCTCCGCCGCGGGGGTCCCGGCTGGTGTCCAGCTCCCCCAGCCAACACCGGCCTCACAGCTGCAGGCCTGGCACGCGCACAGAAGGCATCCAATGAGTGCCTGCGACACTTCATGCTTCTTTATCGTACAAACACTTGAACGATCAGGCATTTTAAATCTGACGGAGCTGTCACGTTCCACAGAGAGAGCACGATCTCTCAGAAGAGGACACCGGCAGGCAGCGCCCGCTGACCCGCTCGCGCACTCCCGGGGTCTCACCAACCCTGTCACAGCCACCAGACATCAGGACGGTTCATGAAGTCACATCTGGCCGAGACATGAAAGGCCACATGGCTCTAGTGACTGGTTTTGGACCAGAAAACAAATCCAAGAGAGGACGTAACTCTAATGGGCACACAAGACATGGCCGGCAGCCACCGTCCCGTCACCGGCCCTCCACACCATGGCAGCAGAGCTAAGAGTGGCCCGCGGCGGCCGTCCACAGCGGCAGCTAACCCTCCACACAGAGGAGGTGGCGCTAGTCCCCCCCCCCCGCCCCCCAGCAGCGCCAGGGCCAGTCCCGCCAACGGGCCAGCCTCCCGACCTGCAAACAGGCTCGTGAGGAAACAAGAGAAGCAGGCGCACCAGCACCCTGGAAGCCGTGTCCTGCCTCCGCGGTCCACAGTGGTACCAAGGGACCCGTCCCCTTTCCGAGACCCGTCCTCCACCCTGTCCGTCCACACACGTGGTGCCCGATGCCCCCTGACGATCCCCATCACCCTGGATGAGGAGCTCATGCAGAAGACAGGGACTAAACGTGGTCTGTGCCCTCTGGGCGTAAGCCTTAGAGCTGGCACACCGTATTCTACTTTTCCTTTAGTACAAACGTTTACTGAAAGAAGGGCCATTTCAAAACTGCAGCAAGGGGTAGACAGGAACGGGGGAGCGCGCTACGCGGCACATGTAAGTACTGTGTCCCGGTGCTCGGCCCCAGCAGACGACAGCCAGGCTAGCCAGGGCAGCAGGCACACGCCAGGGCCAGGACGCACTCCGGGACGAGCAAGAGCAGCTGGGAGGGGCCCCAGGGAGCAAAGCTGATGCAGTCAGGAGCCCAGAAATGTCTGGAGCAGCAAAAGCAGAAAGGGCTCTGCCCTGAACGACACTCCCGGGGCAGCAGGCCTGGGACAGACCTCTCTCCGCACCGCTGTCCGTGCAGAGAGGCCAACCTCGGTGCCAGGCATGCATGCTCCCCGGCTGTGCGGGTGACAGTGACAGCGACGGCACCTTCAGCACGTAACTCACACTTCCCTGCAGGAAGACAGGGCGCTGTCCTGACCGGCTAGGCTCACTGACAGCCCTCAGCACGCACCCTGGAATTTCCATGTTAACCCCCCAGAAAAGAGGAAACAGCACATCAGAACAGGGGAACAGAAAGGCCGGGTACTCAGAATGAAAGTCCCACAAATGGGAAGGACCCAGACTGCCCTGTTCCCTCTGGGCCTCCTGACCCCGCCGTGTCTCATCTGCCTGTCCCCTCCTGCAGAGCCCGAGCCGTGCGAGTCCCAGCGCAGGCACCAGGTCCCCAGCCAGCCCGGGAGGGAGCGGCAGTGGCGGTCAGCTCCCGGTCTGTAATCCCCCGGCTGCTGAGGCCCAACAGCAGGCCGCGTGGTCAGGGACAAGCGCCAGCTCGGCAGTCACAAGGCCCGTGCCACCCCATCGGGGCTTAGCACGAAACCCTGCCTGGGACATGTGTCCACGCTCCCAGGGCCGGGCATGGGAGCCTCCCCACACCCGCAGGTCTGCGGGGTCCCATGTGTGGCCCAGCCCCGAGCGGGTCCGTGTTGCACCTCAAAGGGCCCGCAGGGCCCGACTTGCACACGGTGAGCCGTCTGCAGAGCAATCCCAAGACAGAGCCTGACGCAGAGAACGGGGGTGGGGGGGAGGGGTTGGTCACCGCCCAGGTCACTGCACCACTGCCCTCGTCTGCGCCGCAGGCAGGGCAGGGCACAGCAGGGCAGTCTGGGGGACAGATAATCAGAGGAACGGGCTCCCAGGGCCCTTCCGCCCTTTCCCACCCATGACCTCCAGGCGCCTTCACAGCACTTGGGGGATGGAAGACTTCCCCCGTACTCTTTCATTTTTTTAATTTTTAATCAAAATTATCAGGGATTTCTTTTTTTTAATCATTTCTGACCTCACTTAAAACGAACCCATAAAAGTCTAGATTCACTACAGTACACAAATACGTTTTCACATCAAATTTATTTTTCAAAACATTTCCAGACAAACTACCATGACACAAGACCGCTAAGAAACATGCAAAAGGAACTGGGTCCATGGCAAAAACCCACCCACTGGTGCTTCCAGGACTCTGCACAGGAAGACCCTCTCCACTCAGACACGGAGCCCAGAGAGACCCAAGGCCCCCGCACACAGATCACCGCCAGGGCACACTTCCCGGCCCCTCGCAACACAGGAAAAGAGGAGTAAGTGGGCACCGGTCCAAACAGCCACTCCAAAACTACAACCAAGGATGGGGCGCCGGGTGGCTCGGTGGGTTGAGCGCCTGACTCCTGATTCTGGCTCAGGTCATGATCTCACAGTTTGTAGGTTTAAGCCCCACATGGGGATCTGCACTGACAGCTCGGAGCCTACTCAGGATTCTC
Source organism: Hyaena hyaena (assembly GCF_003009895.1). Lineage (NCBI taxonomy): Eukaryota > Metazoa > Chordata > Mammalia > Carnivora > Hyaenidae > Hyaena > Hyaena hyaena. The sequence goes on along the minus strand of NW_024080636.1, from coordinate 6,390,129 downwards.
TCTCTCCCTCTCTCTCTGCCTGCTGTGCATATGCACACTCTCTCTCTCTCAAAATAAATACATAAACATTTAAAAAAAACAAAAATAAAAATGCAAACAAGGAAATAAAGAGGTTTCTAAAAACAGAAAAGAGGGGCGTCTGGGTGGCTCAGTCGGTTGAGCATCTGACTTCAGCTCGTCATGATGTTGCAGTTCATGAGTTCGAGCCCCACATCAGGCTCCTTGCTGTCACCGTCAGCACCGAGCCTAGTTCAGATCCTCTGTCCCCTTCTCTCTCTGCCCCTCTTCCGCTTGCATACTCTCTCTCAAAAAATAAATAATACATTAGAAAATAAGTGAATAAAAATAAAAACAGAAGCAAGAGCTGGTGAGGGCAGCAGCTCAGAGCTTCTGAGAAAAGAAGCAGGGCCTCCACCCAGGTCCTAGACCCAAGAGCACACATCCCATAGTGCCTGCCACGAGGTGGGAGCTATCAGATGTCTATTAAATTCTGCTGAAAAATCTTAGGATATAAAACGGAACATTAAAAAAAATGTTTTTTTAGTGTTTATTTTTGAGAGAGAGGGAGACAGAGACAGAGTATGAGCAGAGGAGGGACAGAGAGAGAGGGAGACACAGAATCCGAAGCAGCTCCAGGCTCTGAGCTGCCAGCACAGAGCCCGACGTGGGGCTTGAACGCCACTCTGCGGAGGCTGCCGGAGAGGCCAGACCGCCCTCGAAGACTGGCAGAGTTACCCGTCCACACTCAAGGGCGGGACTCTTCAGGAGCAGGTGCAGAGGACTACCCTTCCCTCCCGACACCCCCCAGCACACTTCTCTGATTCCCCTGCTCCCCCTTAGGGGTTCCTCTGTGACCGCTGTAACAAATTCCCACAAACAGCGGCTTACAACACGTTTATCATCTTCAAGTCTGGCGGTCAGCAGTCCGAGGTGGGGCCCGCCAGGATAACGTCTAGGCGCTGGCCACTGCGTTCATTCTGGGTGCTCCCGGGACAGTCCGCTTCCTGCTCATTGGGGTTGTTGGCTGAATTCAGTTTCCCACGGGTGTAGGGCTGGGGCTCCTGCTGGGTCAGGAGAAGGCCACACCAGCTGCTAGCGGCCACCACACCCCCCCAAGCTCGTGGTCCCATCCTCCGCTTTCAAAGCTGGCAACTGCAAACCAGAGCTCATCTCCTGGTGACTCTGTGCACTTTTAAGAGCTCACTCCACTCCACTGGGTCCACCAGGTCATCCAGAACGATCTAAGGTCTCCGGGTCAGCTGACCCCTCACCCTCCTCTGCCATGTGACCTGGTTCCAGGGAGGAGGACATGGACACCTCTGGGGACCACTGTTCTGCCAACCACAACCCATCCCTCTGGCCAGAACCCTGGTGATCACCTCATCCCCCAACACGGAGGCCACCAGAGGGTCCTGCGAGCCCCGCCTGCAGCCTGGGACCTGCCCCCCGCACTCGGCTCCACCGGCAGCCCCTGCCCTCAGCCTCACCTTCAGCCTCCTCTCCCTCGCCCTCTCCTCAAGGAGGATGAACAGGACCATGGCGCCACCCTTCCCTGCTTTCTCACGGCTCTTGGAATCCACACTCAACTCTTGCCCATGGCCTTCCAAGCCCCGCACACCTCCCAACCCTCACCTCACAGCACTCTCCCCCCCGGCGTGCTCCTCCCCGGCCCCCGGTGTCCCTGCAGCGCTGCCCCGCCAGGAGTGCTCTGATGCCCCCCACACACACCCCTGCGTCTCTAAGGGCTGGCGCCACCTCAAGCTAGGCAGGACGCTTCCCGGAAGGCCGTGGCCTTCCACTGACAGGGTGTTCCGCTCTTCCGCCAACACGCCCCAAGGATGACCTTCGAAGCACTTCGCGCTGCACGAACTGATGTGCCGTCTCCCTCATCCCACGTCTCCCGGCTCAGCGTTCAGCGTGGCACTTGGCACGCAGAAGTACGCTCTGAATGAACGGGTGATCCCAACAACTCACCCACAGCCGACGACTGACGGTGGCCTGTGAAGACGACGGCGGAGCTGGTGTGTCCCTGGCTCAGGGACGCCTCGGGCCTTGGCAGCTGGAAGCTGAAAGCCAGTAGAGCCACAGCACCGCGCCACCCTCTGCCCCAGCTCGGCCCCAGGCACCCACAGCCTGGCCACATTCACATGGGGCCCTGCCTGCGGCCATCGCACTCCCAGACGTCACCCATCCCAGGCCCCGGCTGCCCACACGCCCTCCTGCAGGCCGAGCACGCTGCCAAGCACAGCCACATCGAGACGGCAAGTGCTGGACTCCCACTGGAAGGCCGCCTGTGTTCCCGTGCCCTGCACGCTAGGATCTCGTCCTGGCATTTAAGGCGAAGTGTGGCGAGAATGCCAACCGCAACCGCAGAAAGCAACAACCGCTGGGGAGCCAAGCGAGTGGGCGGCCCCAGGAAGAACCGGCCCCAGAGGGTCCGAGACCGCGCGGCCCGCGATTCCACTGTCCACCTGCTGATCCTATGGCGCCCCCACCATCTCTCACGCGCATGTTCTCAACAGCCTCCTAGCGGGTCTCCCCACTGCTGCCCTCGCCCCCCAAGCCCCTAACCTACCCTCCACCCAGGGGCCAGAGTGACCCCACCAGACCAGAGACCAGTCCAGCCACCCCTCAGCCACGACCCTCCAAAGTGCTCCCCCTTCAGAGTAAGAGACTGAAAGTCCATGTCTTTATGCTGTGACCATGAGACCCACCCCCACCACCATCCAGACCTTGTGCCCTGACTCTCTCCCCTCCTCCCTGGGCTACAGTTGCCGGGCCCCCTGCTCTTCCCAAACCCAGCAGGGTCTTTCCCGACAGGGGCTCTGCACTCACTCGCTCTCTGCCTGGACCATGGTCCCCCGGCCACCCAGGGGGTCCGGTCACTCACCTCCTGCAAATCTCACCCAAATGCTGCCTCCTCGGTGAGGGCTTCTCCGGCCACCTTCCCACTATGACCCCCTCCCCCCTCTCCCGCCTGCTTCCCAAGGGTCGATCCCAATCCCTGCTGCACGTTTCAGTAACGGTTACCGTCTTCTCGGGGGTAACCCTCCCCCTAACGCGGTCATGGTATTTATGCTCCGCCCTTCCTGCTCCACCGTAAGCCCTGCAAGGCCACAGACCCAAGTCCATTTCGGCCACGGGTGGACCGCTAGCACCTGCAACTGTTACTGGCACAGAGTGCTGGTTAAACAAATAATTGGTGAATGAATAAATTTTCAAACTCTCAAAGCCGGTCCAGGAGGCCTTCTCTTATGCTCACCAGAGAGAATCGGACTAGTCCAAACAAATCTGTGCCTGGCGGCCCCAGCCACTGAGGCCTAATCCAGCTTCATCCGGTCACACGTGCAGACACCGAGAGCCCCAGGGGTGACCCGGCCTGGTCAAAGTCACGCAGAGATTAGTGGGAAGAAAAGGCTAAACCCGGGCCACAGAACCAAGTCAGAGGTCCTTCCACCGCACCTCACGCGCCGCCTCATCCAGAAGAGAATCTCTGAGAAAGCACCAGCCAAAGAGACAACCAAAGGCCCCGGGTGTGCAGAGGCTGGGGGGGAGGGCTGGCAAGATGCCCTCTCGCACACTGTGAGACCCCAACCAAATCACTTATTCCTTCGAGGTTAATCTGGAAGGTGGTTCGAATCGACCCCCGCCGATCAGCACTGACGCCAAGGGGTGTAAGGCACGCTCCTGAGACTCGCAGAGCCCCGTCCAGAGAACACGAGCACATACCAACACGCGGATCACGGAAGGTTTAGCCCAGACCGCACGAAAACACGCACGGCTTTACGAGGGCGTACACCAGAGGCAAACGTGGGGAGTTAAGAAAATAAAATAACCCAGGCAAAGGAAGAGGAGGGAACAGATATTCTGGTCCATGCTGACAGTATGACACTGACTGAGGCATCACGCGGCAGGTACACCAAGGAACCCGCAAGTCCGTCCACACCGCTGAAGGCCAAGGTCAAGGCAGGGAAGGGTGCGAGAGGTGGCTAAAGAATTGGATAGGGGTCAGGTTAGAAAGAGCCTTACTCCACTCCTCCATATGGCATTTCAGGAGATACAACCAAGGACCTTAACCCAAGCCTGCCTCGGGGAGCGTCAGACTGGAGGACGGAGCGCATTCTGTAACCCTGCCACACCAGGGAGACGCGACACTTGCAGGGCACCAAACGGCCTGGCAAACACTAAGTGCTCAGTGACGGCCAGCGATTATTGTCACAAGGGTGTATGAGGAGGAGATTATGACCAAGGGATGTTAAGGGCTGTGCTGTATAAATGACCCCCTATCAGCTCCGTACTCGGTGCTGAGTCTCTTCTTCTCTGTTGAACTTCCCTCTGTAACGTCCACACTCAAAGAGTCCGGCAACCATGGGAACCACGGACAGGGTGAGCAGAGCCACGGACTCTGCCTGGAGCTCTGACAGCGCTGCGCTCGTGCAGGCAAAGCCCAAGCGTGTGGCAGGCGGTCACCACAGGAAGGCGAGCCACCGAGGGAAGAGGGCAAACCTGTGCGACAGCAGCAGGACCAGAGCAAGGCCATCAGAGGCACGGGGCGCGCTGCGGCTGGGCGGGCCTTTCCAGGGGCCCCGACCTCTCCTCGGTGCCCTGCCCTCCGCACCGACAGCCTCTGGCAGTTCTGCAAGGCTCCGCTCCGGCTCTGTAGCTCCAACCAGGGAGCTGCTCTCCAAAATGCCAAAGACCCAGCCCGGCGTCCAAGCCCAAGGGAAGCGAAAGCCTGTCTTTGGTAACACAGAATCTCACGGAAGAAGGCCGAGGAGGACACGTTAGCTTCCCGTGGCCATCGCACTGCAACAGAAATCCACCCTGGTCGTCTGGGAGGCCTCAAGTCCACAATCAAGGCACTGGCGGGGCCACTCTCTCTAAAGTCCTCAGAGAAGGATCCTTCCTTGCCTCTTCCGGCTCCTGCTGGTTGTCAGCAAGCCTTGGCGTCCCCGGGCTTGTGAGCACACGGCTCCCGCGTCTGCCTCCGTCTTCACGTGCCGTCTTCCATGTCTTCTCTCTGTGTCCAAACTGCCCTCTTCTTTGGAAGACACCAGTCGCTGGACTAGGGCTCACCCTGATCCTGTCTGACCCCGTTTTAACTCGAGTACATCTGCAAAGATGCTACTTCCCAACAAGGTCATGTTCCCAGGTTCCAGATTTAGATGAATTGGGGGGTGGCGGGGACACTACTGAAACCAAGACAAGGACAAATTACCGAGCGATACAGTCATTGATCCAAAGTTTAATCGCCGTTACGGTTCCACACAGCAGCTCCGTGATTCTTACGGCTCAGCTGGTCAAGATTCAGAGATTGTTCAGACTGAGGAAGAAGCAAAGCCTCAAGGCCTAAAAGAGACACACGCAAGTTCTCCAGCATATGGCTCACTGTCCCTGGAGTTCTAAGGCATCTTGCTCTGTCACTACTGGGATCTCCTATTCTCTGCCATCCCAGAATGTTCACATCATCTCGGACCCCAACCCCAACCCCAGCTCTTCTATTCTCCAAGCAAGCACAACCGTGGGAAGGAAAAGGGGGTCTCTAGCCACCTCTGGTGATCCATCCCCCCCAAATCACTGTGTCTGAGCAGCCAGTAACTCACTCCTATGAACCCCCAAATCGCTCTAAAAAGTAAACGTTTCTGGCGGAACACAGTGAACTACAAACCTCACGATTCTCCCACTAAAAAACAGGGCCTACAACACTCACTAATGCGCTGTGCTTTTATATAAGTGGCTCCACTTGCAGTCATTTGAACACAATACCTAATTTTCAGTACGTCAGACCTTAGTTTCCACACAGAATAAACACTGTTCAGAAATCCTGAAATCTCTTTACTAATCTATTTTCACCAGCGGCTGATTTTTATCCCAGACATTTTCCATGTCACGTCTTCGCGTCCCCTGGGGCCCGGCCAGGGATCAGTGACACGCCAACCAGGACTTTGGAGCTGTACAGCTTCCAGGGTGCACCCAGGCCTTTGGAAGCACTTCAGTCGTGTGTGTGTGTGTGTGTGTGTGTGTGTGTGTGTGTTTTCATTTTTGTTTAAATTTGCTTCCTGCGGCTGACTCGAGAAAGCAGTTGGTTTTGAGGCCAGAAAGTGGGATACGTGGAAATTCACAGGAAGTCCCAAAGCCACTTGAGCAAATCCTCGCTCAAGGCAAAAGCAGCCACTTGAGCAAATCCTCGCTCAAGGCAAAAGCAGCCGTCCACAAGAGACGAGAAGGCCACGCCAAATGGGTCAAGCCGCCACACCCCCTCCAGAAACCGAGGTCCCGGCGAGCACAGCCTGGGGCCACTTTCCGGACTCCACCGAACTCTTCGCAGCACGACCCGAGCCGGTGCCTTTCGACCAGCCCGGGGAGCCCCGGAGTTTCGCAGAAGGAGCCTGACAGTCTTGGGGTAAACTTGCTGGCGGCTCCCCCTCCTCCTCCCTTCAAGCCTCGACGCTGCTTCGCGCAGCCACGGTCACCTCCAGACCCTACGCCCGAACCCCCAGTTCCCCAACAGCCCGCACAGCGCCAGCGGTCCTCCCACAGCCCACGTCACCCGGTCCCCAGACCCCGACTCCACCCGCAGCCCAGGGGGCCGACGCCCACCTGACCTATGACCCCTGACCCCGACCCGGCCTCCCCGTCACACCCACCTGCCCGGGACTTTGCTGGTGCTGCGCTTCCAGAACTGCTTCCTGGCCCCGTCGCTGGCCATGGCCCCTCCTCATCCCTCGGACCCGCGGCCCCGACACCCGGAATGCGGCCGGCCGGTCCCGACAGCCCCTTCCTGTACCCCGGGCGGCCCCTCAGCGGTCCCAGGACTCCGGAGCCTGGAGCCGAGAGGCTCTTCCGCCTCCCTCCGGAAGTTGTGCCTCCGCGCGTCCGGAAGTCCCGCCCCCGTCCCAGGCGCGCGTGACGCACGGCGCAGGCGCTGACGACATTAAAGGGCGACGCCGGGGAGGAAGAGCGGAAGCGAGTAGGGGGCGGTCCGGTAGCGCGCTGGCGCGGGGTTTCAGAGTCGGTGCGGAGCGTAGAGGGAAAATAGAGTAATTCTGCGCTGGTGACATAGTGAAATAATATGTGGGGCATATTAGATCCAATAAAATGTTGCCGAAATTTTCGTTTCCTTTTACTTTTTTTTTTTTTTTTTTAACGTAGCCACCGGCAAATGTGGAATTGCTTGTGCTGCTTGCACTACCTCCTCTTGGCCGGAGACCAAAGCCCCACGGCAGGGGACTGGCGCTGCAGACTGGGGCTGCGGCTGGGGAGCCCCTTAACACGCCTCCGCCAGTTCTCGTGTGGAACAAATCTGATGTGCCCTCTGGTTCAAGTTTGTCCGACCCCCTTGCCCCCCACTTGCCATGCGCAAGGTGCTGCGTAGGGTGCTCTGTGCTTGCTCTCCGCCACGGGCCCACCACCCCCTGGAAAAGGCTACCTCCTTCTGGAAGAGCCGAAGGTCTCTCCCCTCTCACCACGCTGAGGCTTAGACCCTGCCTGGCGGTGGCAGGGCTTCCGCAGCCGCTTGTGCCCGGCCTGCAGCATCTACCTGTCCCCACAGACAGCTTGAGATACTGCCGGGTGGGGCCTGTGTCTTCTCCCTCTAGAAATGTTTGTTGGGTGGGGACGCCCAGGGGCTCCGTCGGTTAAGCGTCAGACTGCAGCTCAGGTCATGATCTCACCGGTCGTGGGTTCGAGCCCCATGTCAGGCTCTGTGCTGACAGCTCGGAGCCTGGAGCTGCTTCGGATTCTGTGTCTCCCTCTCTCTCTGACCCTCCCCTGCTCACGCTATCTCTCTCTCAGAAATAAATTTTTAAAAAAATTTAATGCTTGTTGTGTGAATGACAACTGTGGAAACTCTCCAGGGATCCCCTTTTGTCTCCATAGAAACTCTCCAGGAATCTTCTCCCTGGGGCCATCTCAACAGATCCTTGGTGATCCCCTGCTGATGCAGCCTCAGTAGATCCTCAGGACTCCTTTGCTGCAGTGCCTGATGAACCCTCCTGAGATCCTGTCCTTACATGACCTCGGGGAATCTCCAGAGATCTAATAAAGTTTCAGTGGATCCGCAGGGACTCCTTCCTGACAGCCTCAGGGAGCCTCCTGGGACTCTCCCAGTGGAGCTCAGGAAGGCCCCTGGGATCTCTCCCTGCTGTAGAGCCCTGAGGCCTCAGAAATTCCCCTGGGAGACTGGCTCCTAACAGCCTCAGGGGGCCCCTACAGACATCACTGGGGACCCTAGGGGTTTTCAGCAGCTCCTCCGGCTTGTTGCAAGAATCTGAAAGGTGATAAGATGAAGATGATGGAAGAAGAATTTACAGAGGAAAAATGGACAGTAGGTAACAACTGGTTGGATACAATTAAGACATCTTAGATGGTTTTCCCTATAACTTGAGGATGCTTTCCTGCCTCACATGTCTAAGGGGAGGGAGCCAGACGGATACCACCATTGATGAAAGCTTCAAGACCCACTGGACAACGGGTTAGCAGCGCCACTGAGAGAAACAGGAGAGCAAGGGGTCAGCCCGTTTGCAGCCTAGGTTTATGACTGGTTCAGGATGAATTGGGTTCACGTGGCAGAGTAAGGCCTCTGCCTCAGCCAAGCAGTAAGTTAGAGGACAGATTAGTCTCCAGATACGGGGGTGGGAGGACCCGCCAGGGCAGAGTCACAGGAATAGGTCAGCCTCAAGAGCAACATAATCAAAACATAAAGCCAAGATGAGACAAGCTCCAGAAATGGATTTTGGCCAGAGGGCATGGCAGGGATGGGATGTGAAAGCAGCGTCTGCTAGAAAGCCAGGTGTGAAGGCCAAAGGATAGCATGTGTCAAGTGTAGGAATGGGATCTCAGCAGGCATCAAACAGGACAGATGCATGAATACGGAATGAGTGAGTGGAGCCTTTCGTATTCATTTGTGCAACAAATAATTACTGAACAGCAAACACCGGAAGCTTACTTCCACTAACATTTAGGCTGATGGAAATTAAAACCAAGGACATGCCATTTCACACAAGCAGATGGGCAAAAGCTTAAAAATCTGTCAATGGCCAAATTGATTAGGATGTGGATTTGTGAGCAGGGCAGAATGAAGTCTGATTCACTGCTGGTGGGAATGTGAAATGATTTGATGACTTTCGGCAGCTATCTAGCCATTTCTAGTGGCTAAGGATGCATATCCCTACAACCCAGCAATTCCAATCTCGGTGTGTGCCCCAGAGCAACTTGCCTACGTGTGCAAAGACAGGAATGTTCATTGCAACATGCTGGGGGATGGGGGAGAGGAGGGCAGAGGGGATCGTAATCTATAGGAGAACTGATAAATGATACATAGTTACCCAACAAGATGCTATATGGTAAGAAAATAACTATAATATATCAACATGAATGAATTTCACAACGTGAGTGGGGGGAAAAAGTTGAACGTGAATGCCTGTGGTATTTACCTCCCTTTTTTTAAACTAAAAGAATGTTCACCACCAAATTCAGGAGAGTGGTCACCTCTGGGTACTGGTGGGGACATTGATCAGTAAGGAATTCAAGGGGCTTCAGTGCTATTTTTACGCTTTACTTCTTCTGGCAGATGGAGTGTATTCAGCTGTTCCGTTGTTTATGACTCTGCAGATGTCGATGAAACGATTGACGACACGTGATGATTGCGGGGCCTTCGCTGCTGTGTCTGTGAGCAGACTCTCGGGCAAGTCAGCATTTGTACAACAATGAAAGAGCAGTATTTACAGGTCAGGACAATCGATGAGATCTGTGACTGCTGCTTAAGGTGTAGGGACAAAAGGCAAGGAGTGGTTCCGGGCAGAGGGAACATCATTGCTACAGCGGGAACACAGACGAGACTGGAGTGCTGGGTGACAGGTGCGGCTGTAGGTCGGGCTCCCTGAGAGACGGACACTGACATGCAGGCTGCTTCTTGGGGAGGAGAAGCTGACCGGTGAGGGACCACCTGGCCCTGCAGGGACGTCCTGACCTGACACCAGAGGGTGGGGCCTTTGCACAGTGCACAAGCCAGTCACTGCATGACTGCATGGGGCTGTGTCCAGGGAGGGGTGCCTCGCGGCTGAGAGCCCAGGAGGGACTTCTCTGAGCCATCGGCAGCCTGCACTCCCAGCCACGGAGGGAATGAGAGCCCTCGTCCTAAGGGGCGAATCTGGGCAGCACGCCGTAATGCCGGCCACAGTCCACCGTGGTGCCTCTCAGACCCGCCAGCCACAGGGGTCGCCATCGGGAGAGCATCTCCAGGATTCTGGCTGCTTCCTTTTGTGGAAATTTACAAGAGGAAAGTTGATGCAATCCTAGGGCCACAGCAGCCGCTCACGCTATCCCCCCACTTCCTGCTCCTCTGCTCTCACCTCTGTGGGTTCCCTCCCCCGAGTAGCATGTCTGCTGCCCGAGAGGAGCTACCTGGAGGCCTGACACGGCCTCTCGCCGTAGAGGCTTCAGACCCTCGGCCAGCACACCCTTCTCAGGTCATGGTTGCTGTACTTGTCCACATTCCATCAAACCCGGGCAGAGAAGCAGGCTCAGGTGGGTGCCAGCGTGTTGTCCCTCCCCCCCCAAGCAGTGACGTTCCTACCTCCTCTGGTGACCACGAGGAGACCCCTTCCTTGGCCTGCTAGTCTTCTGGGACAAGGAGCCATGACTCAACATTGAATCAGACACTTACCACTTCCCTTTCCGGAAGCGTTCACTTCCACCGGACTCTAGAAGACATCAGGATTGTGAGTAGGGAACAAACTCCCCTGGACAGCGTTGGTGAGCAGATCCGCTCCTGCCTCCCCGCATCCACATCTTTACTCAGAGGGGACACATGTCAGACACCCCGACTCACAGGCTGTTACCTCTGAGCTGAAAGGCAGCTTTGCCTCTTGGCGGGGCCAGCGGCTTCTGGACTGTGCGGTGCCTGTGAGGGGACCGGTGGGTCCCACTGCACGGGCTCACTGCCCCTCCTCCTTCACCGTAAGTGGGACCCCTGGACGAATACGAGGCTGCGCAGAGCCGCCTGCTGACAGGTCAGAGTCCCTGAAACGCACGCGGAGTGGACGTGTCCGTGAATGGCCGAGCCCTACTGCCTCTGCTCACATCCCCCGTGACCACCCAACTCCCAGGGGGGCCAGGCAGCGTGATCTGCTGGGCATCCGTTCCCACCCAACGCTCCTGGGCTGTTACTGAACGATGGTGGGGTGGACATCAGAAGACACAGTGTGCGATCCGCTCCCAGCACGAGTAGACTGATGGTGTCGGGGTACGTCAGCCTCCGCCCCTGGAGTGCGGCCGTGTGGCATCCACGGCAGCTGGAGTGAGACTTCGGGGCGCCGAATCGTGTCACTCCACGCCTGTCTCACTGCTCGGGCTGTGCCTTCTGTCTCCTTTCTGTCTCACTCACCGGAGTGCCCCAAGGTCCACGGCTTCCCCTAGCTGATGCCTTCAACCGAAAGCAGTGGACGCTGGCCTAGTGGTGCTTTAAAAATTGTTTTCTGCCCACAAAAGGGCCAGGGGGAAGCGGCCATTGCGATGTCATAGTGGCTGAGCCACTCGGGGATATAGGGACCCTGGGGTGCACACTCCTCCGGGACCCAGGTACCCTGCTCCCACGGCCATAGAGCTGTGCTGCACACGCCCAGCTGAGTGCTCCCTAGGGACCATCTGTCCTCTGTTCAAGGGAGCTGCGCACCCCTAGGACAGCCCACACACAGTGACTGGCCGGTGTGAAGAGACAAAGACCTAGCCCTCTGTCCTCAGCTCAAGCCGTCCCTGAAGGGCTGTCCTGGCGCCAGAGTCTCCGGGCAGGATGGACCGGATGAGGCCAGTGTGCCTGCATGTGGCTCAGTCTCTGCTCATCGAGTCTGTGCTGTGTCCCTCCCTCCCTCACCAGCCTGGCTCCCAAGTACCTCCTCAGCATAGAACTGTCCTTACTAGTCAGGGTTTGCCAAGGAGACAGAACCGAGGTGGGGGCGGGGCATAAAGGGAAATCTGTCACCAGGAACTGGCTCACGCAATTATGGAGGCTGAGAAGACTCCCGGCCCAGCACCTGCAAGGTGGACAGCCTGGAGGCCCAGTGGTGTCATCCTGTCTGAGGGCGGAGGAGCCCCAGTCTGAGGGTGGAGGAGGAGGAGGCTATGAACCCCAGCCCAGGCAGTGAGGCCGTAAACAGGCCGATTCCTCCTCCTCCTCCTTCCTGTGCTCCTTTCTGGCCACCGGGAGTTGCCGGAGGCCCACCCACACTGGGAGGTCCGTCTCCTTTGCTGGAAACGCCATCACAGATAGACCCAGAATGAGGTTTAATCTAGGCACCCCCCACGGCCAGTCCAACTGACACAAAAAATTACTCATCACCCAATAAGCCTCCTACAGGAGTGATTCTTCCAATCCAGTGTCCCAGACGAGACAGATGTCCCCAAGCTCAGGCTTGCTGCCTCATGGTCACAAGATGGTGTCACAACTCCATCTATCATGTGCTCATGACAGAAAGGGAGGGAAGGAGGCCGAAGAAAAAATGCCCCTCCAGAAGTTCTATTTTACCCAGGAAAGCTGGGAAATCCCCCAGCCAGCGTCCTTATGAGCCAGAACTAAGTCAACTACGGAAGGACGGACCAATCAGTGGCGACGATGAGCTGCTGGCTGGACTCCTTGGAACTTCCCCTCTGGGGCCAGAAAAGGAGTCACTGCCCGTCTGAGCTAAAAGCCCCAGCCCATGACAAATTCAGGCTTCTGTTTGCAGAGAGGAGGGCAATTGGCCGGGGGAGTATCAGTCAGAGCCCCTCAAGGTGGGAGAGGCCAGCGGCACTGGGGGGAGAAGCCCAGGGCAGGCGGGACCCTATGCATCACCTGGGACTCAGAAAGCAGAGCCTCTATGCCTGTCTTCTGCTCCCGTGCCACCCCTCCCCCCCGCCACGCACCTCTGCAGCCTGCGTCCTAATGTCCTAACGTGGCAGTCTCCTGTCCCAGATGCTCCAGGGACCCATCGCCCTCTGCAAAAGCTAAGCCTCTTCTGCTGGCTGCAAAGGGCCTCAGTGTCTGGGCCGGGCTACCTTCTCCACGCTCCCTCCAATCTCACTTTTCAGCCACAGCAAACATCAGGGAAAAGGCCCCCAGGTGCCTCTGTGTAGCAGGGACAGGAGACAGGGACACGCTGAGAACACTGGCAGCACCGCCCCCCCCAGGCACTGCGGGTCAGCCCTTCAGCCACCCAGTCCTTACAAACCCTCCCCTGCAGCCCCCTCCCCGTCCTCCTCTCCCCTGCACTTCACCTTCACAGATGGACAGCCAGCACGCGGTGCCCGCCCCCACAGGGCGCTGAGCTCTCAGTCTGCGTGCTGCCCGCACGTCTGGTGGATGTGATGCTCTGTCTGCTGGGGCCGGATGCAGCCTCCTGTGACCAGATGACCTCAGGCCGAGTGATACACTGAGCACTGACATCTCCGGCCTTGAGAAGGAGAAAAGGAAACAAAGCCCAGTACAAAATGACCCATAGTGATACACGTCCCCTAAAATCTTAGTAAAGTTCAGTCTCTCTGCCTCCAGTCAAGTCCAAGGGCTGGGATCCAAAGCCCAGAATCTTACTAGTGGGTAGAATTTAAACTAGAAATTTCTGTCTCCCAGCAATAGGGCATGGTATTCAGCCTGGCCACCCCACCATCCATCATCTGATGGTCTCCACCACGAGGGCGTGGGAAACCATAGCCTCACTGGTGAAGTGCCAGGTGTGGCACCTTGTTACACACTGCAGCCCAGCTGCATCCCCTAAAAAGAGGGCATGTCCTCTCGGTCAGAGTCATGCTTCTTGGGAGGTGCTTGAGACAGGCCCGGGGCTGGGCTGGGTGTCCTCCGGGTCCCCCTCCCCAGGATTTCCCTGCCCACCTGCTCAGCTCTCATTAGTTTGGCTGGGACGGAAGGCTTGGTTTTCTTGACCTCTGGCCATCCTGGAGGGGCAGAAAGGATCCCTCTCAGCCAACTTGTGTTTTCTGGCTTCTCAGCCTTCACTTGGGCCATTTCCAGGCTTGTCTCTCGGGAGCTTACTGAGTGAGCCATGGCACCTCCACCGTGTGAGGGCTCTGGCTGACTTTCCTGGGGACATAGCCTGCGCCCCTGGATAAGGAGGGGACAGTCAGGTTTGTGCTGGTCTCCTAGCGCTGCTGGAGCAAATGACCACCAACTAAGGGCTGAAAACAACACAAGCTATTCTCTTACAGTGCTAGAGCTCAGAAGTCCAAATGCAGGCTCACCAAAGGCTAGAGTCAAGGTGTGGGCCCACATTCCTTCTAGAGGCTCCAGGGAGAGCCTGCTTCCTTCCCAGCTTCCAGCAGCCACCCACTGTGGGTGGCCGGTGGCCCCTTCCTCCATCTGGAAGCCTCCAGCCTCTCTCCTCTCACTTCAGCTCCTCCCAGACCCTGCTCTCAAGGACCTGCTCAGATCACCCAGCACCATCACCACATCTCAGGGCCTGTAACGTAATCACGCCTGCAAACTCCCTTTCACCATACGGAGTAACAGTCACAGGTCGGGGGGTGGGCTGCGGGAGATCTTTGGGGGCCATGATTCAGCCAACCGTGATACTTCATGACATTTAGCAAAAGTTCCCAATGTCCCCCCATGAAAGACAGGAGTCCTCCTTCCTGCCCCCGCCTCGGTTTGGCCATTTCTAGAGTTTAGGGTCTACTCTGGGCAACACCCCACTTCCTCAGGCTGAATTCCACATGAGTTAGGATATTGGCAGGTGCAGGAAAGAGAAAAGAAAATCTGGCTCCGATGGGTTTACGCTGAAAAGGGAAGTCCTTGGTCTGTGCAGAGGAACAGCCCAGAGGTGAATGGAAGTTTGGACAACCAGACGATGACCGGACGATGACCCCTGGAGGTCACGGGATGCCTCTGTCGGCCCACTTGGATGGCGTGCCTACCCCTGAACCAATCACGTGGCGGAACGCCACCACTGGCGCGGTCGACCCCAAAGGGATGATGGGGGTCCATCCTTCCAAATGTTTTGGCTCTCATTCCCAGCAGGGGAGGAACCCCCAGGTCTACTGCACCACCCAAGCCAGATCCCACGTTGACAGCCTGATTTGATCACTTAAAACTGTTGACTTATTTGTCAAATGTTTTTTAATATATTAAAAAAATTTTTTTGGGGCGCCTGGGTGGCTTAGTCAGTTAAGCGTCCGACTTTCGCTTCGGTCATGATCTCGCGGTTCGTGGGTTCGAGCCCCGCGCCGGGCTCTGTGCTGACTGCCAGCTCAGAGCCTGGAGCCTGTTTCAGTCTGTGACTCCCTCTCTCTCTGACCCTCCCCTGCTCACGCTGTCTCTCTCTCTCCTAGAAATAAATAAAAATATTTAAAAAAAAATTTTTTTAATGTTTATTCATTTTTGAAAGAGAGAAACAGAGTGTGAGCAGGGGAGGGGCAGAGAGAGAGGCAGACACAGAATCCAAAGCAGGCTCCAGGCTCTGAGCTGTCAGTACAGAGCCGGATGCGGGGCTCGAACTCACAAAACATGAGATCATGACCTGAGCTGAAGTCGGCCGCTCAACCCACTGAGCCACCCAGGCGCCCCTCTTCAACATTTCTTAATGGAACAAAATATATGTACCACGCCTGACACAGTGTTAATATATGGAAAGCTTATAAATACGAAAGTAAAAGACCCCAATAGTGATGAGGGAGTGTGGGGCAAGCTGAGGGCAAAATACAGGCTGGCACCCCTCACCCCCACCCCCGGTGGGATGAGTGTGATGTTCCTCAGACACTCCTGGCCACCCAAGAACAAAGGAAGGAGGTTTAAGTGCTCACCATGGTGACGCGGGAAACACAGGCAGATGAAAACATAAATCCTTTCCTGCCTGAAACCCGTTGGCACGTCCTTGGGGCCAGCAGTGCCCTCCCTCTGGGAGTCAGCTGCCTCGATGACATTTTGCTGGGGGCACAAGGGGTTCTGGGAGTCACATTGTCCTGACCCCCAGGATCATGTAAGTCTACTTTAACAAATAAAAATGCCTTTGAAGGGGCGCCTGGGTGGCTCAGTCGGCTGAGCGTCCCACTTCAGCTCAGGTCACAGTCTCGCAGCTGGTGAGTTCGAGCCCCGCGCCGGGCTCTGTGCTGACTGCTCAGAGCCGGGAACCTGCCTCAGACTGCGTCTCCCTCTCTCTGCACTCCTTCCCAGCTCACACTCTGTCTCTCAAAAGTGAATAAACATAAAAAAAAAAATTCTTTTGGAAACTTCCTTTATCTCAACTCCTCCGAGATATACACTGGCAATCTTGCTCCAAGCTTATGTCCCCCCAATATACATCTGAAGAGTGTCATGACTGAGGTTTAACTAAACGATAGTAAGTGGTGTTTCCTTAGCAACAGCGAGCCCCTCAAGGTCCTGGAAACCTTGCTCCGAAAATACCTTAGGATATTCTATCCCTGCCCCCCTCCCAACCTGAGGGTATGTAATATAATCAGTTACCCGCCACGATCCCAGTGCAGCTCTTCCTGCCCACGGGAAGGAAGTGCTTTAATAAAATCACTTTTTGCACCAAAGACGTCCTCAAGAATTTGTTCTTGGAGCTCCTGGGTGGCTCTGTCGGTTAAGCGTCCGACTTCGGCTCAGGTCATGATCTCACGGTTCGTGGGTTCGAGCCCCGCGTCGGGCTCTGTGCTGACAGCTCGGAGCCTGGCGCTGCTTCGGATTCTGTGTCTCCCTCTCTCTCTGACCCTCCCCCACTTGTGCTCTGCCTCTCTCTGCCTCTCAAAAATAAATACATGTAAAAAAATTATAAAAAAAAAAAAAGAATTCGTTCTTGGCTGTCAGCTCCGGACATCCCCCCCACCATCACCCCAAAACTTCATTGAGAGGAAACAGTCCAACTTTTTTAATATGTACCTTTTTTATGTGTTAATTAACTGCCACTTAGTTCCTGCTAAACTGCAAACTGCCTCCTGCCCGCTACCGCCTGCCCCACGGAAGCCGCTTTTTCCAGCAGACGGGAGCCGTCACGTGTCACACGTACAGTGGCTCCGCGACTCTCTGAAAAGGTGGGCCTGGCACGCCGTTCCCACACCTGTGCCTCGGTCATCCCCGCTGCTCCCAACACACCTGCTGGATCCAATTCAAGGCTTTGGAGTTTTTGAGGCAGAAGGTACTGTTTGCAAAGGCTGCTGTCCTGCCCCATCGGCTAATAAACGTCTCCTTCTGGTTCTGGGTTGGGATGAACGTTACGTTCCAGAAACTTCGATGGGAGCAGGTGCACGGGGAGGAAAAGCAATCCCGGGGCGGGACCCGTACGGACCAGAGAGACGGAGCTGCAGCAGCAGAGACAGAAGCGCACTCCAGTCATGCTGAAGGCTCCTAACGGTTTGCTCTTCTTTCCAGCCCAGGTGCTCGGTGAACTGAACAAAAACGAAGCTGCCCAGCTCGGAGACAAGGACAAGCCCCGAGGGGCATGGGGGCGCCGCGGGGTCTGCACTGGCCCCTCCCCGTCTTCCTTCTACTTCCCGGATGACCTGCAGGCCTGGCTGGTTCTTCCAAAGGAGGATAGTGGCTGCTGAACCAGCTCCCCCTGGGACATGGCAGGGGACAAGGGTGAGTTAGGCTCCCTGGTGTCCTATCTGAAGGCGGCCCCTGCCCAAGGGATTGAGCCCCAGGGCAGAGCTGCTGTGAAGTGACCCACGGCATCGGCACCGTTCAAGGGACGTCCGCCATGCCTCCATCACTGAGTGTCCCGGGCAGGGCACAGGCGACCTCAGGGGACAGGGGACAGCCTGGGGCAGCCGCTGCGAGGACCTCAGTGCGGGACTCCCCGTCCCCGCCCCCACAGCACACTCAGTCCCCCCCCCCCCGGGCTGTCTCCTAGCTTCCCACGTCCCGCCCCCTTCACACCTTCAGCCGGGTGGTCCCAGTGTCCCGGCCCCCAGCCCACCCGGACCTTCACGACTGGGACCCCAGGACACCAGGGAGCCGGGAGCCCCTTCAGGGAGGTGAATCCTTCCGCGGCACATTCCCCAGCCACCTCTAGGTGGCGCAGACGGGAGCAAAGATTTGGGCCACCCTCCGGCCAGGAATGAGCAGAGGCCAGAATTGAGGAACGTATGTCCCGCTTGGAGAGGTGCCAGGTCAAGAGGAACACATCCGCATGTGAAACGAGATGCCTGGACAGAGCCCCGGAGCCCTGCGGGAGCCAGGCCCAGGGACACCTGCGCCAAGTCCTCAGTTCACTCTGTGCACCTGGCACAGCAAGGGGGCCCAAGACGGGACCACACGCCCCAGCTGTAAATGTCAAGCAGCATTCAGAGGGTGCTGAGCGGCAGGGGAAGAAGCCCAAGCCAGCCAAGCAGGCACAGAGCGGGGTCTCTGGTGGCCGACACCCCCGGGGCCCCGAAGTTGCTGAGAAGCCCCCTCTGCGTCCCCCTAGAGCAGGCTGCATCTGCGATCGGTCCCTATCCCTCTGGCTACGGGGGCTTCCGGTGGGCGACAGCCTCCCACCCCCCCTGACCTGGCCATCTTGTGGCCAACTGGTCCGTGACAATAGGCTGGGCATTTGGGACGTGCTTCTCAAGTGAACTGGGTAGAAGTGACCAGAAGAAAATGGAAAGGCAGAGAACTAGGTCCACCCTATCCCGGCCCCGCAGGCCTGAAACCCTTCCCCCCTTTCCTGGACATCTGCCTCAGCTCTGTGGCCCCGGGGCAATGGCTGTGGCAAGACCTGTGACCTGCGGGAGAGCTCTTGCTCCCCAGCTGTACCATGTGGTTTATAGATATCGATGACCAGCCTAGGAGAAGCGTCTCCACTCGGGAAGGGCTGAGGCCCAAACATGTTATTCCTGATACAGGATGTACCTTGGTAGGATACGGAGGGAAGGGGGGTGGAGTAAGTGGCCGGAGCAAGTCCCAGGCCCTCTCTGAGCCTCACCTTGCCCGTCTGTAAAATGGGGCCATAATCCCATCCTGCATGCCTCACCAGCTTCTTGTAAAGATGGAGGGGGGAAGGAAGGAGCTCAGAAGAAGTAGGGAGGTGGGGAGAGAGGACAGGAGGGAGGAGAGGGGAGGCTGAAGGGCACCTTCTGTCCTCTCAAGCCTCGGAGAGGCTGCTGGTGCAAGGCTGGTGCCTGATGGAGGGCTGCCCTCATGGGCTCTCAGCCCGGGGTTCGGTTCTGGGAGCTGTCAGAGCAGGGCTGTGGCCCCACGTCTCGGGCGTGCCTCTTGGGTTTTCTGGCTCCCGGCCAAGCGCGTGCCTCCCCCTCCCTGCCCCGCTTGTTTCCCGCTTTCCTCGGTCACTCCTGTCAGCCACTGACCCCAGAGGCCCCTCCACGGCTGCCCGCCTCGGCCACACCTGGCGTCTGTCCCACCTGGCGTCCCGCCCGAGGCGCAGCAGGGGTGGCAGGGAGCTGAGAGCCGGCCTGAGTCATCACACCCACAGGCGGCCCAGGGGCAGGGACGAGGGGCCCCGGGGAATGCCAGGGACTGAAGGGTCAGGGGAAGTGGAAAGAGGGGCTGGACGGTGTCTGAGCTTCCCAGGGTGGCAGTGCCGGCCTCCCGGAGCCCTGCCACCCCTGCAGCCCCAGCACGGCGCTGGCTGCCCCGGTGCCAGACGCTGGGAGGCGGCCTGAGCTCCCAGGCTCCTCTGCCCCTCGAGTCCCGGGCCTGGCACCCCTCACTGAGACCTGGCAGCGACTGCGGGGCCGCAGGAGAGCCGGCTGGGGCCCGGTGGCCCCCACTCCGTGGGACGCAGGCACAGCCAGGCTCTCTCTGGCCCTCACCTTCCAGCGCTGTGAAATGGGGGCAGTAATCTCTCTTCCGTGCATCTGGGGGCTCCTCCAAAGACCAGACTCTTCCCAGCTCTCAACTGCAACACGCAACGCAGGCCTGTTTTCCTGTTGACGTTCCTGCGCCCGATGTTGGCCAGACCACCAGGCTCTGGCTCGGAGGCTGTGGGCAGTGGGTGGTGCTGGGGCGGGGGGCGGGCGGCAGCCGGGCAGAGGAGTGTCCCTTCAAGGTCTTCCTGTGGATCTGGAGTCCCACTGCGACTCCTGGGCAGGCTGGCTTCAGCCCGTTTCCTTATTGGAAGAAGCGCGTGATGAAAGGGTGAATTTTTTTCTGCAGGCCGTTAAGCCGCAGACAAAGCAGGCTCTGTCAGCCTACCTGGAGACTCTGCCCTTCCTGCTCACGGCTCCCGGGGAAGTCGCAGGTGTGCAGGGAGAGCGGCGGGCAAAGGCTGGGAGCCTTAGAGTGTCAGAGCCGGGGGCGTCTTCGATCTGTCTCTTCTGCACCCCGATTTTGCAGATGGGCAAGCTGAGGCCCAGAGACCAGCAATATATTTAGGGCCGAGGTGGACAGAGCCCCGGGAACCCTGACTCCCCAGCTGGTGTGTGTTCTACTGGCCCCTCCACTGTTGACATCAGTGACGCCCCAAAGGGGAGAAAGGACCGAGGACAGAGAGGTGCAGCTTGATGGGCCATCACCTCAGAAGAAGGGAGCGGAGGTTCAAGTGAAGGGGTTTCTCTCTCAGGCTCCCATCCCTGGTTCTTGGGTACTGTGGGAGCAAGAAAGGGCAGAAGACCAGAGAGGGGCAAATGCAGGAAACACCACTCTACTTCCTGACCTCCCCAAGTAGTCGCCCACAAGGAGGCCCAGCTCTCTGGGCCCTGACCTCTGAGACCCATGCTTCCCTTTGAATGTGGGGGAGCCTTTGGGAGAGAAAAGCACATTCAAGGCCCCAGCGTCATCAGGAAAGACCCTGAGAGTCTACGTGGCCCCCTGCATGCCTGTGTGTACTTTCAAGGGTAGTGGAGCCCGGCTAGGCAAAATGAATGGCCCAAGGTCACCTGGCTGGCCAGCGGAGCAGCCCGGGACCAGAAGACGACCCTCAGCACCCAGCCAGGGCTCTCCCCACACCAGCTGCCGGTGTGTCCACGAGGCCAGATCTGGCTCACAGGGACAGGCTGGCTCCCAGCAGCAGCGACACGGTGCCGGCTCCACGCCAGGCCCCGTGCAGGCAGCTAGCTGCGCGCCAGCTGGCCTCTGGGGCTGGGCGGTGATCAGGCGGCACCGCGGCCCAGGTACAGAGCAGGTTCGGGGCCTGGACTCCTGACCCCGGGTGGGACGGGGCGAGGCAGGACCCCACTGTGCCTCCCCGGGCAGCCTGAGGACCGCTTATCTTGCGATCAGCTGGGGGGAATGGGAATGTGCAGGCCCTCATCCCGCCCCCCGCCCCATGGAACCAGGATCTCTCAGGGCCTCGCCTCCCCTGCTCCACACACCCTCAACCTTGGCCTGTGGACAAGCAGGAGGCAAACTTGGGTGTGTCCCCCAGGGGCGGTGCGCCCTCAGCACCCCCCCCCAGCAGGGGAAGAAGGTTGCGCGTGGAATTTTCCATGACCCACAAATGGGCAGGAAGGCCTGAGGCTCCCGTGCAGCCGCTAATTGGCACGGCCTGTTCTATTTCTGTTCTAGACCCTAATGAGGTCACCCCACCAGTGCTGCCTGAGATCAACCAGCTGGAGGGCAGCCCGTGCCCTGGGGGCGGCTATGAAACCCAGATCAGGGCAGCCTGGGGCCACCGCCCACTCAAAATGGAAAGGTTCGCCAGGGTGCGGGGGTGGGGACTGCGGCCGCAGGCAGAGGAGCGGGTGACCCAGGATAGGCTGCAGGATCCTGGGGGCCTGCTCCGTGGGTTGTTGGCTGCTCTGAAGGGGGGAAGGGCCAGGGGGACCCTGACAGTCACGGAAACCCTCAGAGTGTCAGCTGCAGACCCCAGCTGGGCTGGAGCTAGACCCCTGGGCTCCTCGCCGCCACCCGGCACGCCAGCGGCAGAAAAATGCAGCTGAAACCACTGAAGTGAGCATCATTTAAAATATACAATTCAGGGTTGCCTGGCTGCTCTTTATCTCCAGGTCGTGAGTTCGAGTCCTACTTTGGGTGTCCAGATTACTTAAATAAATAAACGACAACAAAAAAGTGTAGGGGCACCTGAGTGGCTCAGAAAGTTAAGCATCTGATTCTTGGTTTCAGCTCAGGTCATGATCTCACAATTTGGTGGGTTCGCTCCCCACGTTGAGCTCTGCATTGTCAATGAGATGAGGAGCCTGCTTGGGAGCCTTTCTGTCTGCCCCTCCCCCACTCATGCGCTTGTGCGCACACGCTCTCTCTTTCAAAAATAAAAAGGTAAACTTAAAAAAGTGTATAATTCAGTGACATTTAGGAAATTCATGTATTTTTGTGCAACCTTCACCTGTATGTATTTCCGAGTATTTGCATCGCTCCTGTCCCCTTCGACAGGGCCTTCCAGACCCTAATGAGGTCACCCCATGACCCTGGCTAGACCTGGCAAGCACCCCTCTACTTTCTGTTCCTATGGATTTGCGTCTTCTGGACACTTTATTTAAACATGGGGAGCCCGTGTTTTATTTAAACATGGGTGGCTCAGTCAGTTGAGTGTCCAACTTCGACTCAGGTCATGATCTCATGGCTTGTGGGTTCAAGCTACGCATCGGGCTCTGTGCTGACAGCTCAGAGCCTGGAGCCTGTTTCGGATTCTGTGTCTCCCTCTCTCTCTCTCTGCCGCTCCCCTACTCATGTGCTCTCTCTCTCTCTCTCTCTCTCTCTCTCTCTTTCTCTCTCCGTCTGTCTCAAAAAATAAACACTAGAAAACCATTTTAAGCAGCATGACACGAGACGTGGCTGCACCACGTGGGTCTCTCCGGTCATCTGCTGGCCTCCGTCCGGTTGTCTTCTCCTTTGGCTACTGTGGTCCGTGCTGCTGCGAGCATGTAGGTACCAGTACCTGTTCGAGTCCCCCCTTTCAGGTAATTGCCGGATCATAGGGTAGCTCTGTTTACTGTCTCGAGGAGCCGCCAAGCCGCTTCCTCAGGAGCTGCTCCACTCTGCCCCCGCCCCCCGGCAATGCATGAGGGCCCCAACCTCTCCATGGCCACGCCAACCCCTGTGAGTTTCCATTTTTTTATTGCAGCATGCCAGTGCACGTGCAGGGATATTTCATGGTGGCTCTGACTTACATTTCCGTAATATTGAGCGTCTTTTCGTGTGCCCGTTGGCCGTCTGCAAATCGTCTTTGGTTTGGTGTAGGGTACGAGTTTGATTTCCCTCGCCCACGATTCTTCAGAGAGTGGCTCCTTCAGGTCTCAGTCCTAACCTGGCTGTTGTGGTCTCAGGAAAGCCAGGTCCAGCCACTGACCTGGAGCTTTCCAGGGAGCTGCCCCAACACAGCCTCCCGTGGGGAGTCCCCCCACCAGTGACAGACATCACTAATCAATCACATAACCCCGGTTGAAACTCCACTTTGTCTCAACTTAAACTTGCTCCACTGACTTTGCTGTGCTTGCATTTTCCTTCCCTTGCAAAAGCTTACCGAACTCCTGCACTTCCCCCTGCTCTTCATCGGCTCGGAGGGCGCAGAGATGAAAAGGATGAGGCCCCTGGCCTCCCAGCCCTCCTGGCCTGGCCCGTATGTGCACCTCGCACGCCTCTTCAGAGCCTCACCATCCTTGTGACTGTCCAGCAGCCGCAGGCAGGTCGAACCTGCCTCCTGTGCCAGGCTCCGCTGGCTCTCGGCCCTTCTCTGACGCCAGGCTTGTGACATCTGCAAAAAACAAAGGCCGGACCTTGACAGGGAAGTGCGGTGGAGTTAACTCCTAGGGATGGGGAAGGAAGCCTGTGGACAAAACTGGGTGGACCAGTCCAGAGGCCCAATCCACAGGCCCCCTCGGAATCCAGTGGGTTGACAGGCTCTGTGTCTCACTCTCCCCAGGCCCCCTCCTTGTGTTATAGGGTCTTCCTCCCCCAAGGAAATGGCCTCCTCCAAAGGCTCTCGCTTGACATTTAAGCAGAGACAGGAATGAAGGGAGATCCAGACCATGCAACCAACTGAGGTTGAGAGGTTGAGAATGTTCAGAGAGGAGGAACTCTCACATTCAAAGGCCCTGGGGTGGGATCATGCTTGGCTGTTCAAGAAATATCAGGAAGAGGATTTGGCTGGGGAGCAGTAGCCAGGAACAGAGAGGAGGTACACCAGTAAGGAGAGCTCTGGAGACAGCAGGGAGGGATTTGGATGTGATCTGGATTTCCCTCTAAAAAGGACCCCTTTGGATGCTCTGTGGAAGCAGGGAGATCAACTCATTCCAGGAATTTTGTGGTAACAGCCTGTCTTTCCTGGGCTGTGTGGTGACGCTCCTAATAGATATGATTTTTTATATATTATTTTAATGTTTATTCATTTTCAAGAGAGAGAAACAGAGTACTAGCAGGGGAGGGGCAGAGAGAGAGGGAGACAGAATCCAAAGCAGGCTCCAGGCTCTGAGCTGTCAGCACATGATGTGGGGCTTGAACTCACAAATAGCGAGATCATGACCTGAGCTGAAATCAGACGCCCAACCGACTGAGCCCCCCAGGCGCCCCAGGTGCCCCAGGTCTAGATGCAATTTTTAGAAGAACTTTTTTTTAAATGTCTTTATTTCATTTTGAGAGTCAGAGATAGAGAGTGAACAGGGGAGGGGTAGAGAGAGAGGGAGACAAAGAATCTGAAGCAGCTCCAGGCTCCGAGCTGTCAGCACAGAGCCCGACGTGGGGCTCGAACCCACAAACCGTGAGATCATGACCTGAGCCGAAGTTGACACTCAACCACCTGAGCCCCACAGGCGCCCCTAGATGCAATTTTTAATCTCTATTCGTTGCTGGAGTTTCCGGTATGTTTTGGAGATAAGATAAACCTTCCCTAAACCTGGATTGTCTGCCAAAGTCCCTTGTCCCCTCGCCTGGGAACGGCCCCCTGGCAAGCAGATGCCCCACGTGATACACTTCCCACCACCGTGTGCTCAGAGCCCCGGGACCCTGGGCACCTGAGAAACCATTTAAGGAGGGTTCTTTAACCCCCTTGTTTGCCTTTTTGTTCGGTTGTTTGAGGCTTTCTTGGATGTTTCCATAACAAAAAAGATCTTCCTGTCGCAATTTGGTTTCTCATGTGCGGAGGGAAAAATTCTTCCTCTGCCCTTCATGGCCTTCCAGCTGGACTACAAATTAAGCTTACAGGAAACAGATCAACAGGAAAAAAAAAAAAAACCCACCAAAGTTTTATGACGTGCGCACGGAGGCCCAATAAGGAAATTGAGGTCTCAGGAAATGGCCAAGGAGGGCAGTTCTTAAACTTTTCAGACAGAGACATAAATCTGGGAGGAATCAGCAGGGCAAGAAAAATGTAACTGGGGGGGTGTGGGGCACCTGGGGGGCTCAGTCAGTTAAAAATGTCTGACTTCAGCTCAGATCATGATCTCACGGCTTGTAAGTTTGAGCCCCGCGTCGCGCTCTGTGCTGACAGCTCTGAGCCTGGAGCTGCTTCGGACTCTGTGTCCCCCCCACTCTCTCTGTCCCTCCCCCACTCATGCTGTCTCTCTCTCTAAAATAAATAAACATTTAAAAATATTTTTTAATAAAAATTAACGAAACGGAAGTGTAACTTTCTTCAGTTAGTAAGGCATTTTCAACACGCTTTGAGCCGGGGGCGTCAATTAGCAAGAAGTAACAAGCGTGGTGTGTACCACCTTCTCAGCCCTGGATTTCTTATCTCTGATGATGAGGATGGCTCTTTACCTCCTGGTCCAGGGACCGTTCCTTCCTCACGGGAGATCTATTTCCCGCTTTCAGGGGGACAGAGGAGGGTCCGAGTGTTCTTCTTGCACTGGCCGTCTCGTCTCTTAAGTAACTTTTCTTTAAAATAATCAGGGGCACCTGGGTGGTTCAGTCGGTTAAGCGTCTGACTTCAGCTCAGGTCATGATCTGATGATCTGTGAGTTCAAGCCCCGTGTCGGGCTCTATATGACAGCTCAGAGCCTGGAGCTGTTTCGGATTCTGTGTCTCCCTCGCTCTCTGCCCCCTCTGGACAGCTCCCACCCTGACCACAGTCCGGTGTCTCCTCGTTCTCCTTATGGACCTCAGCTCCACACCCTTTTCCTAGGAAGCTTTGTTGAGCCCCTGGGTCAGGCCAGACCCTCTGCTAGGCGCCCTCAGAACCAGGCGGAACTTTCCTCCTCTTCCTGTCCAGTTCGGCTTGCAGGGTTGGGTACCTGGCACACAGGAGGGCTCAGCGAGCTTGAGCCATTCCGGCACATCCTCAGAGGCCATGGCCCCAGCTTCCCCGTCGGTAAGGAGGTGCCCTGAGCTGACAGTCAGCCCCGTTCCCAGGGTCCAGACGTTCTCACGCCCCAAGTTCAAGTTGGTCCCTTTCACCTCCTGGTGTTCGTGCTTCTGTCTCTGCAGACGGAATGCGGGGGCCAGTCCCGGCCTGCCTTTGCCTCCCCCACGTCCCCCTGTCTATGCGTCCGTGGACGGTCCCCTCCCTGCCCCACAGTGTCCTGGGGGGCCGGCCTTGGCTCCACAGCAGCTGGCTTCAGCGGTCCTCTGAGATGGGCTTGCGACTCACGTGGCTTCCACGGATCTTTCTTCTTTCCCTGCCTTTGTGTTTGTGTTTGGGACTCAGTTCTCTATCTGCGTCCGTGCTGCAAAACTCCGGCTGGAACACAGACTGTGTGTGTTTGTTCTTCACCTTTAAGATCCTCTTTCCTCCAGAAGGTGTTATTGACACTTTCGTGGGCTTGTTTGAAGCACACTTCTCCTATGGCCATGGCCGTGCACCAGGCTCCAGATGCAGCCCCAGCCACCCCCTCTGTCCCCAGACCCAGCAGCCTCCTTACCCGGGTTACAGACTTGCCAGTGCCCCTCCCCCAGCCCCCCAGCCCAGATCACTGGCCCTTCCCTCTCAATTCCTTCAGAGATCTCACATATAAGAAGACAAATATGCCGAGGGAACTCCCTGCCTCTCCTTATCTGTCTGAAAAATCATAGTTTACAGCTTCTGCTCTGTCCCTCGAAGTCCCGGGCACAAGGTCAGGTTTTCCCCACCCCACCTCCCGCTCCACATCACCAGGGCTCCTCCCTGGGTCACAGATGCCACCCTCGGGGAGGGGGGGAAGCTCCCCTGGCACCTCTCTCCAAGTCTGCAAGGCTAGACAGTGAAGCAGCCACCCACCCCCTAAAAGGAGCCAAGACCACGTTGCATCAGCCAGAAGTGGACCCTGGACCACAGAGCCCAGGACAGGCAGGCTCACCTGTGGAAGGAAGCGGCCCTCCCTGCCTCAGCTCCCCTCCCCCTCCCGTGTCCCCCCGCCCACACACAACCTTAGGTGACTCCCAGGCCCACTGGGATGCCCAGATTCCTTCTGGCTTCAGGGGTGGAGGGGTGGGATCTCCCGCTCTGAGTGACCCCAGACTTCACCCGACAGAGGCCAGCCTTTTCCCTGGCCGGTGGGGGGGGGGGGGTCATCTGCTTCTGAGCCAAAAGCACCCCCCAAGGACAACAGACTGGTCTGCCCCCCATAGGGACAGCATGGATGCAAGACGGCCTTCAGGGCCCCACAGCCCTGTTTCCTTCCCGGGCTCCCCGCTGGCCCCTGGAGCCCCCGCCCCTGGTCCCCAGGCTCCCTGGAAATGCTCCCTCCCCTCCCAGCGGTATCACCTGCTAGCAGGGCAGGCAGCCCGCCAATGGAGGCGGTCACCCTGGCAGGCCCGGGGAGCCCAGAGGGTCCAGACGGAGCCCGAGCCCGGACTTTGGGGCCCTCGCCCTGGCGCGGCACTCCCCACAGCTCCAGGCGTGCCAGCAGCCCCGATCCCTGCCCGCCTTTGGTATTCTTTTCAGCCGGCCCCACCTCACCAGCCTTTCCAGTTCAGATCCACCCTGTGGCCACCACCCCTTGAAAGCCGCCCTCTATTCCAGCCCAGCCTCCAGTTCTCCTAGGTGGGCAGGCCCTGCGTGCCCGGGAGAGTGGAACAGAGTGGCCCCACCGGAGTGTCCGGAGCGGGGGTGGGGGCAGTGCCTGCTGAGGGTGCCGGCTGCCGCTTCTGTTCTCACATTTCTGACTCCTCCACACCAGTGGGGCCCTGGAGCACCCACCCCTCTGTTTCCCTTTCCTTCCATGTAACTTGAGCAGGTCAGGTTAGTTTGGCGGGTCTCGGTCTCTGTATCTGTGGAGTGGGGTAAATAACTCCCACTTCCAGCGGTTACTGTCTGGGTCACGTGTGCAATGTAAGGATGCCTGTTTCGTAAATTATCAGCTTATTCTCCGAATGTTCAGGCCTCTTGGGGCCCAGGAAGTGTCTTCGAGGCAATCGGCCCTGACAGGTTGCGGTTGGAAGGCCCCTCCTTCAGGGTGGAGGGAGAGGGCGGCATTCCTGGCATGGGGGCCGGCACCCTCCCACCCCACCCAGCACCAGTCCAGTGTCAAGTCACATGACCGACTTCCTGGGGAGGAAGCCTGGAAAGATAAGCAGGCGGCTGTGTCACAGTAAAGAAGGCCAGCAGCTTCTGGGACACGGGCAAAGTAGGTCAGAGGCTCTGTGGGAGACGGTGCTAGAAGGTGCTGCCAGCCCCAGGTCCCCGCCGGTGGCCAGGAGGGGCCGGCGGGCCTCGGGCACGGACGACCCAGCCCACAGGGCGGTGGGTGTTGGCCGCTGCTGGTCAGGATGTCTGCAGCCCAAGCTTGGGACACGGGACAGGGTCAGGTGGCAGGCAGAGTCTGAGCAGCTGAGGTCATGCCCCCTGGCCTCGCTGGCATCCCTGCGGAGGGCTGGGTCCAGCCGCGCGCACAGCAGGCCACGGACGGGCTGGGGACCCCACGCTGTTGCAGCACCAGGGGTGGGGCTGGGAACGTACAAGGGGCAGCTTGAGTGGAGCCCTCCCGGCGTGGGCTGCCTGGGGGCCCCGTGGCGTTAAAGGAGGGACGTGAGGCAGAGGAGAGGCCGAGTAGGGGTTTCCCAGCCAGACGTTCCGGGCACGGCATCTGGGCCAGGCCCAGCGCTGGAAAGGCAAGCCTGTAGGGACAGAGATGAGTGCGGGGCCAGGAGGCCATGGGGGGGGGGGGGCAGCCCGAGGGCAGAGGGCGGGGTCGTCCTGGCCTTTTGGAGGTTCCCGTTGGCTGTTCTGCTGGGGGCCTTCAGACCTGGCCCCTGACGGCCCCAGCGGGACTTGGCACACAGCAGGGGCCTGGCAGCTGCCTTGGGGCCCCAGTGGTGTGCTCACTGACGTGGGGTCTGACCCCTGCCCTCCCCTCCTCCGCTCCAGCGGGCTGCAGGAAGCGCATCTTCTGATAACTCAGCCTTCATTGCATTTCCTTCTTCCCCTGGGTACAAGTGAGGGGTCCCTCCCTGGCCAGGCCCCTCCTCGCCAGGCCCAGAACTCCAGTCCCCCCCCCCCCCCATGCATGGAAGGCCACCGTACTACTTGCCCAAGCTGCAAACTACCCCGGAGAGCGAGGCTTAAAGAGGAGAAACCTCTTTTCTCAGTTTCTCTTTGGAAGCTAGAGGTGCTGGTGTGCTGCTTTCCTCTGGGGCCTCCCTGCTGGCTCGTAGACCACCGGCCTCCTCCGACGGCTGACCCACTGCGTGTGAGCTCCCCTGCTCTCTCTGTGTGCCCACATTTCCACTGGGAAGCACACAGTCAGGTTGGGTTAGGGCCCATCCGGCCTCGTTTTACCTGAATCACTTCCTTGGAGGCCCTGTCTCCAAACACAGTCACATCCAAGGTCTGTCCTCCAGGCCTCATCAGTGTTTTGCAGTTGATCCTATGGTTTCCCCCCTCCCCCGCCCCCCGCAGAGGTGGGGCTCCAGTCATCTCTGGTTACAGGCCTGAATTCATGGGCTGATGCATGGCATTAAGGGTCTCTGGAAGCCATGGAAAGAGGCCCCGGGAGGGAGGCTGGCATTTCTGAGGCCCTGAATGAATGCCCTGCCAGCCTTCTTCATGCGCTGCAGTGGGGACACTGGCCCCCGACAGGCTCTGCGGCAGGCTTTCCAGAGAAGTGTCACATCCACATTTCCTGAACCTCAGAGCAGCAGCCATGGGAGGGAGGCAGGGCTGGAGGTCAGGCGTGGCTTGTCCAAGGGCCGGGCTCGGATTCACCTCGCCTTCTGCCCTAGCCTCTCTCCCTGCACCTGGCCTGGACTGCGGGGGGGCGGGGAGGGCTGGGCTCCTGGTGAGGAGTGAATCACAGGGAGCTGGCGGGGTAAAAGCTGGACATGTGGCTACACGGTGCCAAGCACGGGCAGTGAGGCCCACCCTTCCGCCATCTGCAGGGGAGGCTCCTGGCAGGTGCCAAGGCAGCTGGGTTGGGCAGGGAGAGCTGAGAGGGAGGCAGATGGCTCTCCCGGGCCCCCGCGGTCAGACCTCTGTCACTTCTGAGCCCTGTGCCTTTAGGCAAGTTACTCAGCTTGCCTGGCAGCCTCTTGGCTGGTAAATCTGGGGCAGACGCATGCATGTAACAAATATTCGTGCTTCCTACGTGCTGGGACTGTTCTCAGCGCTATGGCTACAGGGAGAGACGTGCCTGTGTCCTTCCAGAGCTGGGTGGGGAGGGGCACACGGGCTCTGAGGGCAGGCCTGGAACCTTGTTGGGATGGACTGCGGTGGCCCATTTCGCTGGGAGGTCAGGGAAGGCCGCCCACGCAGCGAAGGAAGGGTTGAGCTGGGCCAGCGATGAAGAAAAGAATCTGGGGGCACAGAGGTCAGGAGGGCACCTTCCTGTCCTTGGACCTGCTCAGGAGCGGAGGGTCAGCCGCCTGCCCCACCCCCAGCTGCCCAGCTCTCTCCCAGGCCCCTAGGAGGAAGCCCTCCGCTGCCAGCCTGGGGGCCCCTCCGCTCTGTGGTTCCAGCACCCTTCCCTGCAGGCTGCCCTTGACCGCCTGGGGCAGGGGCCGCAGGGCCTGTGGGACCCCTTCTTACTCTCTGCAGCCCCGAGCTCAGGCAGGGCTCAGAATCCAGCAGGCAATAAGGGGTGGCTGGGCCCTGGCAGCCCAGGACATGCCTCCCCAGGGACAGTCTATCCTCTGCCTGGATGTGCGGGGCACCGAGAGATGCCTGCTTCACGTGCTTGCCCCTCCTTCCCTTACTGCCGGGTCCCCCAGAGCCTGAAACTGCTCCCCTCTAGCAACCCTGGAACTGGGCCTGCAAGGTAATCCTGGAGCTCCATCTATAAGCCCTGACGGTGGTAACTTGGGGGGGGGGGGCATAGGGCTGGCACCTCCCATGGGTGCCTGTCCAGGCCTTCAAGCTTATTTCCAAGGAGGAAGGTAGGGCCAGCTCTGGAGAGAACGAGGGATCCCAGAGGAGACCAGATGCGCAGATTCAAGACGCCCATCCACACGGCACCCGTACTGGCCTCGGTTCCCTGCGCCCACCTGGAGGGCCTGGCCTGCCCGCCGCCCCCAGAGGCTCCAGGCAGCATTTTCTGTGCCAAGGGAGGAAGGGCCACCCGGACCCCGCCTGTCATTACGACCCGCCAGGGAGGCGCTACTGAGCTCCATGCACGCGCGGCAACTGTGACCGGGACCCTGAGACCAGCGCAAAGCGAAGCCACCTCCTCCTGGACGAGCGCCCTCCAAACGCTCCCCGAGAGCGCCCCGGGTCCGCACCGCCCCGACTCCCTCGCACGCACCCCAGGCCCCTCCTCGACCCGCCGTCTAGCCCCTCTCCTCCTCTCACCCAGCCCCTCCAGGCCCCCTCCCCGCTCCCCGTCCCGCCCCTCCCCCGCCACCCGGCCCCTCCTCGGTCCCCTCAACTCCGCAGCTCCCAGCACCCCTCCGTCCCCCCACCCCGTACCCCAGGCCCCTCCTCTCCCCCCACTCCGCCCTTCCTCGGCCCCCACCCCCTGCGGATCCCAAGACCCCTCCGCCCCCCCTTTGCGTCCAGGGCTCCTCCTCTCACCCCGTCTGGCCCTGCCCCTCCCCCGCCCTCCCCCGCCCCTCCGGGCCCCCTCTCGGTCCCCGCGGCCGCCCTGCGTACGAGGTGACGCAGCGCCGCCGGCCCCGCGCGCCCCGCCCGCCCCGCGCTGTCCCCGCCGCCGCCGCGCGGCCGGGCTCCAGGGGCCGCTAACGGTCCCGCGCCCCTCGGCGTCCGCGCCCCCGCCCGGCTCCGCGCCCTGCCGAGCAGGCGGCGCCGGCGGGCGACGGGCGCGATGGGGGCGGCGGAGCCGCTGCACTCGGTGCTGTGGGTGAAGCGGCAGCGCTGCGCCGTGAGCCTGGACCCCGCGCGGGCGCTGCTGCGCTGGTGGCGGAGCCCGGGGCCCGGAGCCGGCGCCCCCGGCGCGGGTGAGTGTCGCCGCGGCCCGCGGGCCCGGCGGGGCGACGTGGCGGGGCCCGGGGAGGGGGCGGGGGCGCGCTCCGGCGCCGCGGGGCTGTGCGCTCCGGGAACCCGGTGACCAAGGGCGAGTCGGGGCGGTGCGGCGGGGAGGGCGGGGGACCCGGCGCCCTGCGGCCCCTGCGGCCCCTGCGGCCCCTGATGCCCCCCCGGCGGGGCGGCCTGCGGCCCGGGACGCGCCTCCCGATCGCGGCCGCATCGCCCGACCGCCCGCAGAAAGCCGAAGGGCACCTTCTGGGTGAGATGGGTTACGGATGGGTCCCCGGGGGGGCCGGCGCGCCGCGCTCGATTTCGGTTTAACCCGGGGGCGGACGATTTTGTTTCGCGGGTCCAGCCCCGAGAGGCAGCCTTGCAGGGTAGGGGGTTGTTGCTGTAAAGTCGAGGGAGGGACTCAGGGCCTTGCGTCTGGGATGTGCGGGGGGGGGGGGGGGGGGGGGGGGGGGCGTGGTGGGGAGTTGGTTTGGGTACAGCGGGCTGGACGCATGACCTTCAGAGGCTCTCTCCATTCGGAGAAGTGTAATTTGGATAAAAATGGAGAGGGCACACCCGGCGCAGGGGACACTCCCCCCAGGGGCTCCCTGGCAGAGCTGTCTGCTGGCAGAGGGACGGGCAGAGGCTTAGGAGATGTCATTGGATCCCGGGAGGGAGGAGGAGGGTTACCCAGGGCTGTGTTGGACGGTGGGAAGGCCAAGGAAGGCCGAGGAAGCCCGGAGGGGCAGTGTGGGTGTGCTCCCTTCATTCATTTGTCTTGTGCAAGTTTTTATCCTGGGCCTCTGGGGAGGTGGGGGGGTGCGGTGGTGTCCTAGCTCAGTGCCTGTGGCTAAGTCCCTCCCGCCGTGGGTCATTTTCCCTGGAAGGAAGCCAGAGGGGTGCACCTGCGGGGGGCGTGTATGTCTGAGGAGAAGACCCCGGCTGGGTGGTGGCAGATGGTGGGTAGGGGTGGGGCCAGCAGCCATCACTTAGGTGGCCGCGCTTGAGCACAGGAGAGACCTGTGCGCGTGGAGGAGAGGTCGTGCAGGTGGGATGAGTAAGGGCCCTAAGACCAGGCAGGGGGTGGATCTCAGCCGAAGGGATCCCAGGGGCTGGAAGGGATCCCAGGGGCTGACGTGGGACTCCTCTTTCACCGTGAGGGCTTTATCGAGCTCAACCTTCTTAAAGGATCCGCGGAGAGTGAACAGAGGAAGCACAGTTAAGGGACCTGGCCAGGCGGGGGTGGGGGGCGAACAGGGCGGGGTGTGCGTGAGGCGCGTGAGCTGAGTTCAGGAATTCAGTCCACTGAAGTCACCGCACAAGACGCAGCCATTTATTGTTTTAATCATTGTGGGTGGGGGTGGGGATGGCAGAGGTGGGGATTCCCTGGGGCAGAATTGGGGTGCCCCGGGCGCTTCCTGATGCTGAGGCTGTGAGGCTCCCAGGTTGGAGGAGGTGTGTGGGTAGAGCCAAAACAGGCAGGGCCGAGGTCAAGGGTGGCCTCAAACCCACGATCAGTACTTGGTTTCCGGCCGTGGGGTCACCAGAAGCACTGTCCGCAGAGAGCCTGTCTGGCTAGGTGTCTGAGACTTCACTCCTGTGTGATCTTACTGATGTCCCTTTGGGAGAAATGTGTTGCCTCAGATATCACCCTGCGCCTCTTGGCACCACCCACCAGGGCCCCGTGTCTCCCTCTGGGTCTCTAACGCTGCAGGGAGGTACCCGGCCCCGCCCTGAGGGCTTTGAGCATCTCTGTACGTTTCCAGGCTTGAGAATGTGGCCCTTCCATGTGGCCATCGCGCTGCTCTTCCTTCCGCGTGTGTCATGTTCACACACAGCCCCGGCCAGGCAGCTGTTCCCAAACTTAACACGCGAAGAGACCCGGCTATGGGGCGTCTAAGTAACTGCCCCACTGGCGGTCCAAACACGAGCTCGATCCCCACCAGCCACTGGCAGTGTGGCCCTGTCAAGCCTCAGCGCCGCGTGGACACTGGAAAGACCCCTCCCCTGTGGGCTGCCCAGGTGGGAAGCCCTGCGTTGCCTGATTTAGCGCCGGCACCCTCCGCCAGCGGCTGATGGTTTCCGGTGGTCGGTGGCTGGGCCTGCGTGGGGGCCGTGCCCCCTTGGGTTGCTCGCTCCCGCCGGCGGCTCACTTCCACGGCTGCTGGTCCTCTCTCTTGGGAGCATTGTTGTTTTGCATCCACAGAGGGTGAAGGCGCTCTGTGAGTTCATCTGGAGCCTTCTCCCTGGAGGGGCCTGGGCTGCGGGAGCCCTGGCTGGTGGACTTCCTGCAGGAAGACGCCTGTTCCCGACGCTGTTCTCCAACACCAGCTGCCGCACGGGGTGAGCTTTGCAGAAACTGTTGCGCCAGTCCGTCGGCTTTTCTTCACTTCTCTGCGCCCCCAAAGGGAAGTAGGCCCGTGGCTGGTGACCGCATGCCGGAGGTCGGTAGGGTCCGGAGGGCCCAAGGGAGAGGTCAGAGAAGGGAGCCGAGCCAGGGCCGCCCCGTGCGGCCACTTCGGTAATTTCACCCGACCCTCTTGTGTCTTGAGAATATCGCTCCTGTTTTCAGCGTGAAAACTGGAAGCCGCGAACTGATTGCTCCCAGAGGCGGAAGGTGTCCAGGAGGGAGCCGGTTGTTTGGTCCAGGCACGTGCCCCGGCCTCCGCGGCTCGGTGTTGGAGAGCGAGGTGGGGATGAGTAAATCGGAGGGGCAGAGTTGTCTGGTCTCCGAGCGGACCGCCCCCGAGGGCGCTGTGAGAGTCGGGCTGCTGGGTGCCAGCCTGGCCGGAAGTGGAGCCGACTGAAAACAGGAAACCGGCAGAGGCCTCCTGTGTCAAAGGGGGTCGTGCTAGTTGAACTTGAAACAGATTGTAGCTGTAGCCGGCTCTCACCACCAGACTCTGAATGTGGTCTTTTAGGGTCGGGGCTGGCAGAAACGTGTGTGTGTGTGTGTCTGTGTGTCTGTGTGTGTGTGTGTCTGTGTGTCTGTGTGTGTCGGGGGGTTGGGGTGGGGGGTGGACACGGCCGGGGCCACCTGGAATGCCCCAAGGCTGGTGCTGAGCTCCTTGGTCAGGTCACTGCTGTATTTACAAAGCGTTGTCTCTAATTAATACTGGCTGTGGAGTGCCAGGCAAAACGTAGGCAAGCCACAGACACTTAAAGAAAATTTAAAATCTAGAAAACACCGACGGAAAGGCACTCACACAAAAATTACCCTTCGTCTCACGCTTAGGCAGTGAATACTATTTGGTGTTTTTGTCTATGTGAATATGCATGAAAGAAAAGCTGGGGAAATATAGTGCAGAATGTTTTCTATGGTTTTCTATAGTTTTCTATTTACTCACTTAAAATCTGACTTTTTAAAGTCAACTTTATGGGCGCACCTGGGGGGGTCAGCCAGTGAAGCGTCAGACTTTGGCTCAGACCATGATCTTATGGTTCGTGAGTTCGAGCCCCGTGTCGGGCTCCGTGCTGACAGCTGGGAGCCTGGACCCTGGTTCACATCCTGTCTGTCTCTCTCACTCTCTCTCTCTGCCCCTCCCTGACTTGTGCTCTCTCTTTCTTTCTCAAAAATAAATAAACATAAAAAAAATTCAAGGTCAACTTTATTGAAGTATAATTTGCACACAGTAAAATTCACACATTTAGGGATATAGTTTGGGGAATTTTGATCAACATATGCATCCACCTAAACATCACCCTATCAGGATATAGAACATTCTAGTTGCCCCAGAACCTTCCTCCGTGCTCCATCCCTCAGTCTCTGCCCTGCTTTATCACCAGGAACGGATTTGACCTCTAACAGAATTTCCTATAAATGGAATCATGAGATATGTGCTTTTCCTGTCTCTGGCTTCTTCATCTCCCTTAATCTTGTTTCAACTCATCACGTATCAATGGTCAGCTCTTCCTTATCACAAAGTAATACTGCGTTATATGAGTAAACCGGTTTGTTTATTCACCGTATGGACTTTGGGACCATTTCCAGTGTTTGGTTGTATGAAAAAGATGCTGATCATTTGTGTAAACGTCCTTTTGGGGGCATGTACTGTCCTTTCTCTTGGGTGTATATTTAGGAACAGAAAGCTGGCCTAGGAAAGCACAGGTCTTTTTTTTTTTTTTTAATGTTTTTTTTTTTTTTATTTATTTCTGAGAGAGAGAGAAAGAGACAGTGTGAGCAGGGGAGGATCAGAGAGAGAGGGAGACACAGAATCTGAAACAGGCTCCAGGCTCTGAGCTGAGCTGTCAGCACAGAGCCCAACACGGGGCTTGAACCCACGAGCCGTGAGATCATGACCTGAGCCGAAGTTGGACACCCAACCGACTGAGCCCCCCGGGCGCCCCGGAAAGCACAGATCTTAAGACGTGATTTTTCTTTGCTGTGCAGTGTTTCATTACATGAACATCACAAATGCCCTTTTTATTTGTTGATACTCTAAAAGTTCCTCAAAATCAGACTTGGACGGATTAAAGATTTTCATGAAGAAAATTAGTCCAAGAAAACAGAAGAGAAATTATAGTGTTGGAATGTGGGAAGACCTCCCTATCCAAGGTGGACTCCAGAATATACAGAAAAATCTGAATTATTTCAATAAATAAAAACCTTAAAATATTTTGGTAAGACTCTGTAATCTAAAAAACGATGGGGATGAGTGATATTTGCAACAAATATGATAGAGGAGTAAAATTAAGAAAATATTTTTAAAAATTTTAATGTTTTCATTCTTGAGAAAGATAGGCGCAGAGCATGCATTGGGGGAGTGCAGAGAGAGAGAGGGAGACACAGAATTGGAAGCAGGCTCCAGGCTCCGAGCTGTCAGCACAGAGCCCGACGCGGGGCTCAAACTCATGAACCTTGAGATCATGACCTGAGCTGAAGTCAGACTCCCAACCGATTGAGCCACCCAGGCGCCCCAAGGAAACTTTTAAACATATAAAAATTGATTTTACAAAATCCATTGGGAACAATACATACAAGCCGTTCACAGAAGCAAACAACTCAAGGCGGGTGATGAGCATCCGGGTAGATCCTGAAGCCAAAACACCATAAAGAACGGAGCCGCTTGTGACGAGTGTGTGAGCTGCTTTGGGAAGTTAATCTGACAATGTTTTGAAAATAGTTTTTAAAATGGTACATTATTTGACCCATCAATCTCATATCTGATCAGTTATCTCAAGGAAAAACATGCGTATTTAAGGCACTGTCTTTCATCCTTTAGAAGATAATATTTTCTTTGTGTATTAAGATGCTGTTGATACTTTTTACTCCCACCCCCACCCCCCAATTAATTCTTCTTCAACAGTCCAGATTTTTGCATCACACACCTTCCGACAGAAGGTAGTTGGTCCCTGCCCTTGGCATTGCTGTTTCATGAGCCTCACCTGCAGTCTTACCCTGAGTTCATGGTCGGCGTGATCAGCATCGTGTGGTCCTGATGCTTTCTCTGCATCC
This sequence comes from Hyaena hyaena, assembly GCF_003009895.1. Lineage (NCBI taxonomy): Eukaryota > Metazoa > Chordata > Mammalia > Carnivora > Hyaenidae > Hyaena > Hyaena hyaena. The sequence continues at coordinate 6,352,536 of NW_024080636.1, read as the reverse complement.
TGACTTCTCTTGAGCTGTGGTTCCAAGGTTCTAATGACCCCTGATTCCACGCCCGAGGCAGCCAGCATCTCCGATGCTAGCCCCCAGCGGCAGCTTCTCGGCTTTTCACTCGGGGGCCTGGGTGCCTGGCAGCCGGCTGCTGTATCAGGGTCTTGCCGTCCCCACCACTGGCTCAGACGCTTCCTGCCACTTCCCGCCTCCGGGCTTCGCCCACCTGTCTCCCGTCTTTCTCGTTCACTGTGTCACCTCCTTAGAACATTCTTGTGATGGTGGAACCGCAGCTTGTGCGATTGGAAGTCTGGAAAGCACCTGGAGCCCTGCTAAAGCAGCCGTGGTGCCTCAGGCCCGCACAGGCAGCTGGCTGGTCATACCTGCACTGGTGCCTACTCTTCTAGAAGGTTCTCCCACATGTACCACTCGCTCGCTGGCCGCATGGGCTTCCTGTTGCCGCTTCTGGGTTTGCTTTCAAGGCTTCCAGGTCTGGCCCCGTGGTACCCACCCCACCTGCTGCCCTCTGCTTCAGCACCGTTTCTCTCCCAGATGCTTTTCCTTCCTGTTCCCAGGTTCGAATCTTACCTTCCTTCCAGGCCTGGCCCTGCTGGTGCTTTGCCTTACAGCAGCCTTTTTCTTTTGAGTTTTGTGTAGCCTGGTGTGTCCCCTCTCTGCTAGTTCCTTCTCTCTGCTTTGTGTCCTGAATTTGGCTTTTTACATTTCTGTGTTTGTCTCTTCTCCCCTGCATCCTCCTGGAGGGCAGAATTCCGTGTCCTCTGGATTCATCCCTGATCCCGTTCTCTGGGCGCTCCCCGCCGAGCAGTGAGAGGGGCGGCGGTGCAGACACCGCAGGTCCCAGCACCCCTGCAGGAAGAGCTGGGGGAGAGGCTCCCAGTAGTGATTTCTAGCTCTGTTTGCTCTTAAGAGCCCTTGCTTTTATCTCTGGAGGGGAGCGCGTGTGAAGCCACGGGGAGTGACTAGGAGGTGGGAGAGTTCGTGCAAAGCCCACCAGTTCTCCACTGTCCTGAAGGGCAACACCGTCTGTCAGGTGCCCACCCGATGTGTGCTGGAAGTCTTATGCGCGCCCCGTTACGAAGCCACGAGTAATGCAGATGGTCAGGTTAGATAAAGCCCGGGACCTGCCCGTTGTGCTATGAGGAACCTCAGTATCTCTGCGTAGGGAACGAATGGCAACGCTGCCTGCCTATTTCACGGAAGAAGAGTCCCGATTTGGGTACGTGCCTCCATAGGAGCATGTGCACAGGCTTCGCCTTCTCAGCAGATGTCAGAAAGCGGCCGGCCTGCCCAGAGTGTCTCCTCGGTCCTGGCCACAGTTCCTGTCAGTGGCCAAACATGGTCATAAAAACTGTAATTTTTCGGAGATTATTCAAGGTTAACTTTTACTTGTTGTTCTAAGATAGGTCTGTAAACATTTTCTTTCTCTTTTATGTTTGTTTATTTTTGAGAGAGAGAGAGAGAGAGAGAGACAGAGCAGGAGCAGGAGAGGGACAGAGAGAGGGAGACACAGAATCTGAAGCAGGTTCCAGGCTTTAAGCTGTCAGCACAGAGCCGAGGCGGGGCTCGAACTCGCAGACCCTGAGATCATGACCTGAGCTGAAGTCGGGTGCCACCAACATTTTCTTAAAGGGCCAGATAGCAAATATTTTAGGCTTTGTGGGTCAGAGTCCCTCAGCTCTGCTGTTTTAGCACGGAAGCAGCTACAGATGGTGTGTGCATGAATTCATGTGGCTGCGTGCCAATAAAACTTTATTTATAAACGCAGGCAGCTGGCTGGATTTGGCCTGCAGCTTGCTGACCCTGCTCTCAGTCATTATTTGTGAAGGGGGAATAACCATGTGATGTATTGTAAAAGCAGCTGATGCAGAGGATAAAAATATTCTATCCTTCAAAACAAGCAAGCAAACCAATCTAGTCATCTGGAAAAACCGATACCGCGGTTTGGGGAGCACACCCGCTCGGGTTCTGGTCCCACCGTGCCCTGGTCTGTAAGCAGAAAGCCCATCCTCCCTCTGAGAAATAGCACATCCGTGTGCAGACTGGCCTTCGACATCAGAAATTGATCTGTCTCCTTTCTCTCTGACCAGTTTCACACAAGCCTGCCTACACCCCCCAGAGTTTGAAGTAGTGCAAGAATAAAGGAGCGGGTCGGAGTGATGTAGTCCGTGGTGGTGTCTGTTCCATGGGCACTTGGAAGACTGTGTATTCTGCTACTGTTGGGGGGGAGTGTTGGAGAAATGTGATGGATCCTATTGTTTGATGATGGTGTTGGTTCCTAAAATCCTTGCTGATCTTCTGTCTCATTGTTCTGTCAGTTGTTGAAGTCCCCTGTGTAATTGTGGGCTTCTCTATCTTGCCCTGGAGTTCTATCATGGTTTGCCTTATGTGTTTTCCCGCTCTGTTGTTTGATGCATACACCTTCAGGGTTGCTGTGTCTTCGTTTGGGGTTGACCCTTTTTCATTATGTAACATGCCTGTCTGTGTCAGGTGATTGCCTTTGTTCTGAGATCTACTTTATGTATTAATAAGCCACTCCTACTTTCTTTTGATTAACGTTTGCATGATGTGTCTTTTCCATCCTTTTACTTTCTACCTGTTCCATAGTTACATTTGCAGTGAGTTTAGACAACATACAGTTAAGTCATGTTTTTAAACGCCTGTCTTCTTAATGTAAATTTTGATGTTAGGGTTTAAATCTGCCATTTTATTTTTTGTTTTCTATTTTCTTTATGATTTTCATTTCTCTGTTTTCTGTTTCCTTCCTTCCTGTGGATTACTTCATTTTTTTAGAATTAGGTTTTGATTTATATGTACATCTTTATTAGTTTTATATTGTGGTAAAATGTCTGCATTGTTTTTGTTCTGATTTTAGTGTAGGTGCTACTGATGTGAACACAGTCCACATTACTCTTTTTTAATGTTTATTTATTTTGCGAGAGCACATGCAGACACACACAAACAGGGGGAGAGGCACAGAGAGAGGAGAGAGAGAGGCCCAAGCCGTTTCCATGCTGTCAGTACGGAACCCAGCGAGGGACTCAATTCCATGAACCATGAGATCATGACTTGAACCAAAATCAATAGTCAGACACTCAGCTGACTGAGCCACCCACGCACCCCAATCTGTATTGTTTTTTTAATGCGTTTCTTTGTGTAGCCTCTGAGTGGTCGGTTTACGTAAATGTAACTTGCCCCAGTTTGCTGGTGCTGTCATTTTACCAGTTTGGGTAAAGTATAGAAAGCTTACCTCTCTGCATCACCCTCCTCTCCTGTTTTATTTTATGAGTGCCTTGATCTTTCCCTCCACAGGCATTTAGAACCACATTAGTGTTACAATTTTAGCTTCAACCCTCAAACATCATTTACGAAGGTCAAGAAAAGAAGAAATTCTGTTGGAGGGCACCTGGGTGGCTCAGTCGGTTAAGTGTCCGACTTCAGCTCAAGTCATGATCTCACGGGGCCCCGAGTCGGGCTCTATGCTGACAGCTCAGAGCCTAGAGCCTGCTTCAAATTCTGTGTCTCCCTCTCTCTCTCTGCTCCTCCCCAGCTTGTGTGCTCTCCCCCTCTGTTGCATTTGCCTGTATCTGTGCTCACCATGTTCTTTCTCTTTTTCTTTTTTTCAGGGAGCCTTCTATTTTTTCCTTTCTACTTCCTCTAGCCATTCTTTAGGAGAGGTGTGCTAGCAGCAAGTTCTCTTGGTCTTCCTTCAGCTGAGAATGTCTTGATTTCCCCTTTATTCCTGAAGGATATCTTTGCTGGGTATAAGATTCTGAGTTGACAGCTCTTTTCTTTCGGCACTGGAAGAATATTGTGCCACTTCTGTCCTCCATGCTTGCTGCTGAGAAATCCCCTGTCACTTGGTTGCTTTTCCCTCTATAGGCACATTGCTGTTTCTCTCTTTAGGATTTGACTTTAGGATTATTTTCTTTGACTATGCTGCGACTTTCAGAAGCTTGACTATGATGTGTCTTGGTTTGGATTTCTTTGTAAGTTACGTCTTTTGCCAAAGCTGGTAAGTTTTCAGCCATTATTTTTAAATACTTTTTCAGCCCCCCTCTCTCTCTACTTCTGGGACACCGGTGACATGAACATGAGATCTTTGGTTATGGTCCCACAGGCCCCTGAGGCTCTGTTCATTTTTTAAAAACTATTTTTCTCTGTTGTTCAAACTGAGTAATTTCTATCGTTTTGTCTTTCAGTTCACTGATTCTTTTCTCTGTCCCCTCCATTCTGTGGTCGAGTCTACCCCCTGCTTTCTATTTTGGTTATTGTGTTTTTGTTTTTCAGTTCTCAAATTTCTGTCTGGTTTACTTTTTCTATCTTTCCTTCCCTTGCCGAGTCTCTATAGGCCTTCATTGGCTCTTGTGTGAATTGCTTGGGGAACATTCTCGTCTGCTTGGAAGCGCTCGCCAGCATCCGTGCCATCTCAGTGTTGGCCTCCAGCGACTGTCTTTTCCCAGTCATTTGTAGAACTTCCCGGCTCTTACCGTGGTGACTGAGTTTTTATTGAAAGCGGACATTCTTGAATGATGTGAGATTTTGGATCTTATTTTAACCTTCTCTTTTAGCTGCCTTTCTCTGACACCGCTCCATCTGGGAAGAGGTGGCTAGTTACTGCCAGGTGGGGATTAGAAGGCCAAGTTCCACTTGGCCTTGTTGGCAACCAAGGAGGGCTCACTGCTGCCTGTGGGAGTTCTTCCCCGCTCTCCACTGATGCCTCCTGGGCTGGGAGGGGAGGGATGCCTCGTGACTGTTCCTTACAGGCTCCCCAATAACCTGGATGGGTGGAGTTGGGTGGTGGTGAAAGGTCTCCCTCCCCGCTGTGTCTCCTCTGACACCATCCCAGCAAGGAGGCCGAGAGCACAGGGCTCCCGCCGGGTGAGGGTTCGAGTCCAGCTCCCTTTCCATCTCCACGGGGAATGAGGCTGGTTACGAGCCGGCTGGATGACTGTTCCAGCCGCCTACTTGGGCTTTGCACCCATCACCCTGGCTAGGAGCACTGAAGGACCTCATTAACGCCCCCAGGGGTGCAAGTCCAGGCTCGTAGTCGGCCTTTGCTGGGATGTGGCTGGGTAGAGCCAGTGTGTTTCCTGGCCTAGAGCTCTTCTGGTCTAGAAGCTTCCTCTCTTGCTCTTCTGTCCTTTCCCTGGTCCTCTGGCTTTTATTGGAGGTTTGTGCCTGTGCCTGTTGGCATTTCCGAGTTGCTGGGTTCTTCAACAAGATGAGTGAGGCAGAAGGAGAACGCAGGGAACTCAGCACCATCTCCTTCCCTGGGTCCCGCGGCCCCAGAGCCTCCCTTCTTCTCTTACCTTCCAGAGTCGTGCTGTGGGTCATGCGTGACTCGGTGGCAGGCACAGGGAAAAGGGAACCCAGTCCATCATCTCAGAAGCACAGTTCCCTCTGCATTTTTGAGATACTTTTTCTTGGGATGCCTGGGGGCTCAGTCAGTTGAGTGTCCAACTCTAGGTTTCAGCTCAGGGTATGGATCCCAGGGCCCTGACTTTGAGCCCCACGTCCAGCTCTGCACTGACGGTGCGTAGCCTGCTTGAGACTCTCTCTCTCTCTCTCTCTCTCTCTGCCTCTCTCCTGTGCTCATTCTCTCTCTCTCAAAATAAAGTTTAAAAAAAATACTTTTTCTCTCTGTTCTTCAGAATGCAGTGACCTATTTTCAATCTCCTTGACTTTCCTGTATCGTAACCATTCAGTTACTGAGCACTCAGTGGACTTTTGATTTCAGATACTATACTTTCAATGCTAAATTTTCCATCTGTTTCCTTCAAGTGGTGTCTTTCTCTCTCACGAGTACTTCTGTCTCTCTGTTCACCTCAGGAATATCAGCTGCGCCTCGCCGAGCAGCGTTGCAAGGATGAGTTCAGAGTCGTTACCCGACGCCTCCAGCATCCGGGTCACCTTGGCTCGGGCGTGCGCCGTCTTTTCCCTGGAGAACGTCGGCATTTCCTGGTTCTTGCAAGTGTGTTGATTCATCTGTATTCCAGGCATTCGAATATTCTGTTGTAAGACTCTGTCCTGTTAAAATCCTTCAGAGAATTTTCTTGAACGGGTGCTTGGCGAGGTTGGGCTCAGATGGCAGGTGCCTCTCGTGTGGTGGGAGGCATGTCCGTGTCAGCCCGGCGCTCGACGCCTTTGCGTCCTGCTGGGGACCCGCCCTGAAGTTTGTCACACGGGGAGGCTGGGGCCTGGTGCTGGCGTGTGTGGCAGCTTGGCTCCCAAGGTGTGTGCCGCACGTGGGCAGCCAGGCCTGAGTCCGGGCCTGGGTCTGTTCACACACAGAGCCAGGACGCCCTCTCCAGCCTCTCCTCTGCCCTGCTCAGGCTCCTGCGCCCAGGGGGACAGGTGTGCTGTCCACATGCAGCCAGAGACACACACACTCGCTCTCCAGGGGCTGCTTCTCAGGCCTTTTGCACCTTCGAGTCGCAGTTAATTGTCTTTCTCCCTTCTGGTCCTGAGCTCCTAGTCCTGATCGGTGGGAGACAGAGAGACGGGTTGTGGGCCTCCCCGTCCCATCCCGCCGGGACCCGGACCCTTTGGGCTGCTCCCTGCCTCAGGAAGCCCTCCCCGCAGCCCTGGGGGTGATCTCACTACTGTCCCCGTTGCAGAGACAGCCACCTATGAGGGCGTGGATCCCAGGGTGGGGGCGCCGACTGGCCTTTGGAGCAGGTGGGGTCGGACCGAGCAGATGCTTGGAGTGGAAATCTGCCCTGACGCCAGTGGTGCGCTGCCGCCGGGCCCTGCAGGCCCCGTCACGGGACGGGGACGCTCGCCCAGGGTTGCGCGGGGTCTGAGGGGTGTAGAGGCCGCACAGGTGTGCACGGGGCCCAGGTCACACGGGAAGAGCCAGGGCCAGAACCCTCGGGGGCTCACTCAGTCTTTCTGGGGACGGTGTGCTGCGGGCTGGCTGGTGCCTGAAAGCCGGGCGCGGGAGGCGGGTCTGCCTTCGGGTCGGAAGAGGGTGAGGAGGGTGGTGGAGTCTGGGGGGCCGGGAGTTCCTCCTGCAAGCATCCGCAGGCATCTGCTGGGCGCCACAGGGCTGGACAGACAGACAGACAGGCCCTGCATGTGCGTGGGGCAGGCAGACCGGGACCCCACCCCCCGGGCTTGGTCCTGGGACTCGGTTAGGATGGGCCCAACAGGGGATGGGTGCTGTTTACTCTGGATGTGTCCCCAAAGTTAAGAAGAGACACTCTGGGGGCGCCTGGGTGGCTGTCAGTTGTGCGTCTGACTTTGATTCAGGTCGTGATCATGTAAAAATCGAAATTTCCAGCCTATCCTTGTGTGCAGCGAGCCGGCCTGTGGCCTTGAGGTGGGAGAGGGCCCTCAGGTCCCACCGCTCCCACACGTGCATGCGCACAGTCGGCCCTCACACAGCGTCCGTCCGTCTGTCCCCTGTACCTCCCTCCAGCCTCTCCTGGGCAGGCGTCGTGTGGGGGCAGTGCCAGGCCACAGCTTATCCACGCTGGAGACATTGTGGTGGAAAATCACCTCCCCGACACGTATGCTGCAGGAGATGACCTGTGATGCTTGCGGAGAGGTTGAAAACCAATTGCACTTCTCCACGGCATGCTCTTTCCTCCCGTCCACGGAGGCCACTTAGCCTGTCATCTCTGTGTGGCCCTCTCCCTGCTCTGAGCTGATGCTCAGCTGCCGGTGACACCACGCAGGGCCGAGGGACAGTCTGTGGTCAGCAGGGGCCTTGTGGAGGTCCCCAGGGCACATGCTGAATGAAGGGTGACCGCCAGTGGGGTCAGAGTCCCCAAAGGTCACCAGGGACACGGGCCATGTCCGTAGCCTTGCAGTCAGGCCTCGGGTCCGTGGTGGAGCAGTCACAGGCCAGCAGGTCACTCCCTGCTTCTCCTTCGTTGCCCATCTGACCACCCCGGGCGGTCACGGGGGGTCACCTGCTGGAGTGCTCCCGCGGGGCCGGAGCCGGCACTCAGCCGAGCTCTGCGGAACCATCTGGGCCCGTGGCCAGCTCTGCCTCCCCGGGGCCTCCGTGTGACTGTGCCCTTCTCCCCCGTCACACCCGCAAACTGTCTTCTGGCTCTGGGTGGCCACGCCCAGTCCGTGCAGAGTCCCTCAGTTAGAGGCTCGCCCGGGACGCCGCTTCCCCAGCTGCCGTGACGCGGAGGACCCTGGGCGTGAGTTACCGGAGGTCCAGCAGGTGCTCGCCCGGCTCCCGTTCTCCAACCAAAGCAGGTGTTGGTCCCGAGGCGCCGGGGCACGGGACGCTGCTGTCCGTGCCCTGCGAGGGCCAGTCTCGGCCGGGGCGGAGTGGCGTTGCCCCCAGCCCGTGGGGCGTGCGCGCCGTGTGGAGGGGATGTGCAGGTGCGGGGCACGACGTCCGGAACAGTCAGAGAGCGGCGTGCGGGCCTGGGGCAGTGATCACCCGTCTGTGTGGTATTCCTGGGGCCCCGTGGCAGCGGTGGGCTGACGCCCTGCTCTGGAGCTCAGGTTCCTTCAGCGGACGTGGGCTGAGCGTGTGCTGAGAGTGTTCCCGTCGCACACGATCGTGCGGGAGTCGGCACAGGTGCTGCCTGCTCAGACCTCGTGGCGCCAGCCCACCGGGGCGGCCCCTGTCGCTCCGGCTCCTCTGGGTGGGCGCAGGGGCTCGCGGGGCATGACTCCTCCCTCGGCCTCGGTGTCACCTGCCTCCAGAGCACACGGAAGGCTCAGACTTTGGCCCAGGATGTCAGGCTATGCCCTTGATCCCCTTGATTGTGAACTTGCTTCTGTTCTGGCCCCTTGTCGGCCTCCTAGGGGTGTGCGGGGGCCCTGCTGAGTGGCACGCTCCACCCGGCACGACCCGCCCCATTTGTGTGTGTTTGTGTGTGCGTGCACGCATTCACACACATAGGCCACCCTGGTGACACACATGAAGTCCCCCTCACATTGGACGCGAGGCCGCTGTGTGCGCTGTGCTCGGTTTCGTCCAGGAACTTGGGATGCACAGCTGGTTGGCAGTGGGCACGGTGTCTCTCATGGTCGTGACTGGGGAGTGAATCCAGTCGAGCGGGTCGCAGTGAGCACCGCGGAACCGACAGAACGGACCTGGCGGGGAGATCACAGACGGTAGAGCCCCGGCGGCTGTCTGCGGGCATCTCCTGTGACACTTCTGGGATGTGGTGGCCTGTCGGTCATCACCCTTACGGGAGGGCTAGCTGCCAGTCACCACGGCCACCCTCCCTGTGAAAGGAAGCACAAGGGAATTATATCTGTCATTGGCAAAGCTCCCAAACTTCGTTGCAACATTTCAGGCCATTTGGGGAAAGGACCTTATTACATGAGAACATTTTTTTGAGTTTGTAATAATTGTAATATTTGAACCAGGACCAGTGGCCGTTGAAACAGCCTTGAAATGTTATCAGAAGACACCCTGAGGAACTGAACGCATGGAGGCGGGGTGCCGGAGGCGGGCCGAGGGCCGATGGGGTGCGTGGGGGGCGGGGGCTCTGGGTCACGAGAGCTGCGTTCTGAGGAGAAGGATCATTTATAAAACCTGCAGAGCCTCGCAAGGTGGCCTGCCCCAGTGTGGTGTTTGTAAGGACGTTCTTACAAATGAGGTGCGAGTCCTCAGAACGAAAGATCCAGACACAGTGGCTGTACTTGGCTGCTTAATTATTGTTTAACAGAAAGTCCTCTCACCGATTTCGGAGTGTTGTGGCTGTCCGCATGCACCCCTGCGCCTGGGTCGGGCCTGGGGTTGTGGGGGCCTTCGGGACCTGGCGTGGGCGGGCGGGCGGCTCAGAGGCCCGTGTTTCCATGGACTTGTCACGGCTCGTGCTGCGCCTGCCGCCCGCCGTCTGTGACCGGGAGCTGTCCTGTGCGAAGCCGCCTGCCGAGTCCATCTGTGAAGCGAGGACCATATTTACCCTTTGAGCTGTTGTGAGGGTTACACACAGGTACACATCAGCACACACCTGCACCCGCTAACCGCGAGGCTCCTGCTGTGGTACCAGGCCTCCTGGCGTAGAGCCAGCGCATCGGCATCACACAACACACGGCGCCAGGCCCCCGTGAGGTGGTGACCCGTGGGGACACCCGGGCAGGGCTGTCCTCAGTGACCTGCCAGGGAGGCAGAGAAATGTGTGTGCGTGTGTGCAGTGATCACGGGCAGGGTGTGTGCAGATGAGGGAGGGGGCCTCACGGGGAGGTGGTGTTGAGGCTGGGAAGTGGGAAACCCTGGGTGAGGCAGGTGGCCGAGTGTGTGGGTGGGGGTACGTATCAGGTGTGATGTGAGTGTGCAGGGTGTGTGTGTGAGTGTGGTGTGTGTTCATCATGATGGGAGTGTGTGTGGTATGTGTGTATCTGCTATGATGTGTGTGGAGTGTGTGTATCTGGTGTGATGTGTGTGTGGAGTGTGTTTATCTGGTGTGATGTGTGTGGAGTGTGTGTACCTGGTGTGATGTGTGTGGTGTGTGTGTTTCTGGTGTGATGTGTGTGTGGTGTGTGTGTACCTGGTGTGTTGTGTGTGGTGTGTACCTGGTGTGTTGTGTGTGGTGTGTACCTGGTGTGATGTGTGTGGTGTGTGTGTACCTGGTGTGATGTGTGTGGAGTGTGTGTATCTGGTGTGATGTGTGTGGAGTGTGTGTATCTGGTGTGTTGTGTGTGGAGTGTATCTGGTGTGATGTGTGTGGTGTGTGTGTATCTGGTGTGATGTGTGTGTGGTGTGTGTGTACCTGGTGTGGTGTGTGTGGTGTGTGTGTACCTGATGTGATATGTGTGGTGTGTGTGTACCTGGTGTGATGTGTGTGGAGTGTGTGTACCTGGTGTGATGTGTGTGGAGTGTGTGTATCTGGTGTGATGTGTGTGGAGTGTGTGTATCTGGTGTGATGACTGGTGTGTGTGTACCTGGCGTGGTGTGAGTGTGCGGTGTGTGTGTGCTCGAGTCTGGTGATCTGCCTGAGGGACAGAGGTGGCCTCCACGTGAGTGTGGCCAGGCGTGGGTTACACATTCCAGGAAAACCTCACAAATCCGTCCGTGCCGCTCTGGAGTGTGTAGTATGCTGGGCAGGCGGTAGAATCTGTCATCAATGAAGAAGACAGAGGGAGTATCCTATCCTGAGATTGGTTTATAAAATGTTAATGGGATAAAATAAAAATATCAAAGGAATATTCAAATTGTATGGTTTTCTTTTTCTAACTTGATTGAAAACGTGCCTCTTTTGTATTTTTTTTTGAATTTGTTCAGTTTCTACAGCACCGCAAAAGTCGATGCTTCTTAAAATTTCAGTTCTAACGTTAGCATCATGACGCCAAACTAGACTTTGGTCGCCCACGTCCTAAGGACACGGTGCTGATTGGCAATTTCATGTCCCGGGTGGGGGGAGGGGGGCTACAGGAAGAAAACACTTGTAGCAAAACCCGTGTGTTTTCGTCACGTCATGATTTCCTTTAGCTGACATTTCTTAGCCGCGCCGCAGAGCCGGCGCTGCCCTTTGCCGCGAAGTCGTGGTGCCGCCCGGGTGTAGTGGCCCGTCACCCACATCTCCACTGAACACAATGGCTCTTTCTGTACTTCGACTCTTTTCAGGTACTCTCGCTATGGAAGTGACACGTGCTGTTCCGTGGAGAGAGTCTGTTGTCATTAATAAATAGCACCTCTTTGGTTCGTTGTTTATGACCGACTTTCCTGCGACATCTGTTTCTCAGAATTTGCAGCTTCTGTAAAGGCAGTAAAACAGCTTGTTTCTGCTGGTTCCAAGTCCAGCCTCCTCGAGAGCAGAAGTAACCGAAACCGTGTTCGCACCGCGACAGCCAGCCGGGGGGGGCGGAGGGCATGTTTCCAGTGCTCCCCGCGGAGTGCGCAGATGCGGAGCCGCCGCCGCCTTGCGGGGGGGGGGGGGGCGGCAGCAGGTGTGGGCGTGTCTGGAACGCACCTGGCTGACCGCGTGTCACGTTGCGCGGCGTGCTTTCTGCTGACCCGCCCGATGGAAGTTTCTCTCTGAAACGCTCACGCCGGCTCAGGATGTGGACTGCGCCGAGCCCATGACGGATGCAGAGTCTCGGAGCTTCACTGCCTCATCTGGCAGGTTGGAAACGCCTTTTCAGATGCCACCTTTGAGTTGCTGCGTGGTGGCACTGAGCTCACGTGTCCCCAGGACGCGTCTGTGACACGGACGCCGCGCTAGCCCCGGGACAGGGCCTCCTTTGTTGGAAACTTACTTCGTCTGGCCACATAGCAACGCATTCTGAGGAAGCTACGCTTGGGGGGACAGGAAAATAGTGTCGTGGAAGCTATGCCCAAGCCACCGTGCGTGGGAGGCTCTCTGCATGGTTTTGTGGAACATTCTGTTACCATCCAAAGCACGAGGCTGTGAGGTTACGGAAGGTCAGGAGGCCTGGGGAGGCTTTAGTGCGGTGAGGGGGACCGAGCTGGGCTGGCGCGACCAGGTGGCCAAAGCCACAGCGTGTCCCATAGAACATGTGTCCGTGTGACAGCCCAGTGGCCCCCCCCCCGGGATGGAGAGCAGGCGGACAGTGAGGGCCAGGGGTCAGGGGGGTGAGGGGAGCAGCCTCTTCTGTCCTGTGTGGCCTCCAGTCCCCCCCCCAGCTACACACACACACACACACACACACACCCGCACGCGCACACACCCGCACACGCACGCGCAGCCTGGAGACGGTTCCCACGGGGCCTGAGGAGCCCAGGGAAGACTGGGCAGGCGGGCTGTGCTGGCGGGCAGCCAGGAGGTATCAGGTGGCACCAGACACTTGATCATTCAGTTGTTCTCTCTAGTCACGTTAGGAGACCCCCCCTCCCCCCCACAGCACCGCCGTGGGAACCGTCCCTGAACTGGGAGGTGCCGCTCTCCGGGTGGACCCCGGTGGCTTCCGATTTCTGCGGTGATGCGGTGGCCCCTGTTGGTGGCCGCTCCCCCCACCCCGGGAGCAGGCGGGAGGACCTGTGTGTGCCATCGGCCCCGCTGGGGCATAGCCTGGGCTCCGCGTGCGATCCGAGTCAGTGCTGTTGGACGGCCGCGCTCACCTGGGTGACTTCCTTCCCCATCTCCGGCATTTTCAAATGTCGCCGGCGAACAGATCATGTCAGCACAGCCGAGGGGCCTCGGGACCCAGTCCGGGGACACTGTGGTGTTTCTGCGCGGCTCTTACGGATTCGGCTGCACTCGGTACAGTCCCGGCTTCTGTTGGAGGATCTGTGCTCACTTCGTCCAACACCGGTTCTGTGCACATGCTGCCTCGGCCGCATTGGGGCGCCAGGATGAGGGTGGGGAGTGCGGGGAGCCGGCTTTGCCAGGAAAGCGGGTGGTGGAGGGGCTCCCACAGCCGCACCCCCAGGCCGGGGTGTTGAATTAACCTGCGGCAGGATGTCTGGACACAGCCCCGACGTGGTGGGAGAAGCCAGCGACGATTTGGGCAGAGCGGTGCCGTCTCCACGTTTGCGTCTTTGCACCCTTGGGAGTGGGGGGCAGGCTGGGAGCCACCGCGGGGCAGAGCAGAGGGGACGTCAGGCAGGGCTCCTAGATGGCTGGGTGAGTGAGCACAGCGCGGAGCCGTCTTCACCGACTGGGGACACAGCAGGGAAGGACGTTTCTGGAAAGGGGCAGCACAGCAGAAAAGATAGGTTTAGATTAGAAGGTTGGGTGTGAGGCCCCCCGGGATGTCCACACACACACACACACACACACACACACTCACACTCACACTTGAGACCCCCTGGGGGTTTGTGATGTAGGAGAGCGCTCAGCAGCCCTTGCCTTTCCCCTGCGCTCCCAGCATGGGCCTTGGTCTCCGGTATTTCCGTTTAGAGAACAGCTTGCCAAGCGCGTCGATGCCCTAAGGCACTGGTTCTCTGTCGGGTGACCGTGCCCCCAGGAGACAGCGTGTCACGTCTGGCAATGTTGGGCGCCCCTGGCATCCCTGGATGGGGCCCAAGGATGCTGCTCAAATCCAGCCCAGGACGGCCGGTGAGAAGCCCTGGTCTGGGGAAGTTTGTGGTTTCCAGAATCTTCCTCTTTTGGAGATACCTGTCTATCCCAGAGGCGTGTTTCACTCAATAGTTTTTTGGTTTTTTTAGTTTATTCATTTATTTTTGAGAGAGAACACGAGCAGGCTTGCCACTGACAGCGCAGAGCCCAACGCGGGGCTGGAACTCCCAAACTGCAAGGTCATGACCTGACCCGAAGTCAGACACTTAACCGACGGAGCCCCCAGTTTGTAGAAGGGGATGTCAGGATGTTACTTTTATAAAGTGAAAGGTGACCCAGGGCCACGACCAGCTCGAAGAACTCCGTGATGGAGGGTAAGATCCTGAGGGTGGCTCCACCCACGGGGACAGTGCAGATCCTGGCCCCGGGTCGGGCGGGCACGTCCCCAGTGGGGGCGGGCCAGGCTGTGGGACGCCCCGGCACGAGCCTGGGGCCCCCGCGTCGTTGTAGAGTGGGTCCTGTCAGGGACGTTGCTGCCAACGACTCGGCCCCCAGCTGGGTCCAGTGTGGCCTGGAAATAACCCTTCTTCCGGCAGGACTTAGACTCTCCTCTCACTTCGCGCTCTTCTGACAGAAGCCCGTTCTGTCCTTTCTAGTCTCACGGGCCGTGGGAGATGATGCAACTTGCAGGTAACGGTCGCAGAAACGATCATGTCATGTAGAAAATGAGAAGTGCCCCAGATTCCCACCCGTAACCTTTGCAAGACGCTCTCCCAGGTTTTGGACGTGCGAGAATTTGTTGCCGATCCCACACGCGGAGGCGGCACAGGGCGCTTGCGTTTTACCCTCGGAGACCACGGGTCCCCCCGCCGCCCCCAGGGACGGGCCTCGGAGGAGACGGACGGAAGCCGGGTGACAGCTTCTGTCCTGCGGGACTTGCTGTCCGTTCTCTCTGGCTCTGGATGGAGTCCTTCGCCTCAGTCGGGGATGAGGGCTGAGGAGCGCGGCCTCCGAGGGTTTTGCACGCGCAGTGACCCAGACGAGAGACAAGGGCCACTGCGTTGAAGGCACCGGGCGCAGGTCCTCAGCTGAGCACAGAGGAGGGGACGGGAGCCTCCGCTTTGTGTCTTTGCAGGAAAGGACCCTTCTCACCCTGCTCTTATTTTACGTCCTAAAATCCCTATTGGTTTGACACCGTCGTCCTCACGTACAGTCGTGAGACGCAGGCACAGCTACTGCCTTGATGTGGTTGCAGGCAGGGCCGGGTAGAGCCCGCCCCCGGGTCCACGTCCACGTCCACGTCCACGTCCGCCCCGCCCTACTTCCTGCCTTGACGTCTCCAGTGGTCTCTGTCCCTCTTTAGAGAAGGCCCTTCTGTTTATTCCGCTGTGCTCCCCGCGAGCGCAGCACCGTGTAAAGTGATGGGTCTTCCCACGTGTGTTCCGTCTCACCCGGGGAACAGGTGACACGGACGTTCATCCCAAAGTCCCTCCCGTGTGTCCCGTCCCCCCGTCCCCCCGTCCCCCCATTTCAGTTACCCAGGAGCAGACCCAAGTCCGACCGGGTCTGCCTTTGCTCAGAGCCCTCTGAGCTCCAGCGCGCCCGAGTGAGAGCCCCGCCCCCCGCCCCCTCGTCCGTCTGTCCATCCCTCCGTCCATCCATCCCCCCGTCCCTCCCCTCCCCCTCGGCTCCTGCTTCTCTCCCAGGCCACCTGAGTGATGTGTCCTGGCCTCATTCCTGCGTCCTGAGCCCTGAGCCCTGCCCTGGGCACCCCTGCTCTGCCCTCCGGCCCCGACCTCAGCACGACCCCCCCCGCACGTTGTAGGAGGGCAGGGCGGGGTCTGCGGCGGGACCAGCGCGTGGTGCCGTGGGGTCCTGTCACTGCTGTGCGGGGCGTGCTGGGCTCGTGACCCTGCCTGCGGGACTCGAGGGGTCGGCGCCGCTGGGCGCGTGGCAGCACCGACATCCCGCCCGTCCTCCCCCGGCCCCTCGGGTCCCTCAGACCAAACTGGCCAGATTAGGAACTGTTACCCTGTGGACTCCTTTCCGTGGGTCATCCCGTGAGCCGTCTGTGGCTCGTACTGAGTTCCGGGCTCAACACGACAGGTGTCTTCGTCTGTTGTGCAGTTTCTTCAGTCAGCCGTTCGCTTGAGCATCGAGAAGCATCGGAATTACTGCGCGCGCTTAGCTTCCTAGAATTTCCTCTCTGCTGTTGCTTACCCGACGGGCCACTCGCGCGGTGATTGTGCAGGGGCGGGTGGTCCTGCTGTTTGCTCTCAGTGGTCTGAGAGGAGCGCCGTGCCGGTGTCCGGTCGTGAGTGGCGGGTCCCCGACTCCTCCCTGCCGTGAGCCCACCCGGCCCCCCGTGCCCAGGTGCGGACCCTGGACACTGCTCCCACGGGAGATGGGTGCCGCGTGCCGGGCTGGGCGGGGCTGGCGGGAGGGCGTGGAGAGGCAGGCTGTGGGATGGGCTGGCTGAGCAGGGGGAGCGGTGAGGGGGGAGGAGGGAGGCACAGCTTCCGGCCAAGGGAGGGTGAACACAGGGCGCCCTGCAGGGAGGCCCGGGCGACAGGCTTCACCGAGGGCAGCGCCCTGAGCCGCCCCCCACTGACCCCCCACTCCCCGGAGCGGGGCCTGGCGGGCACTCCGAGCCCACGCCGCCCTCAGAGGCCCCACTTCTTGCTCCTCTGCAGGAGTGTCCCTTCCCCGGGGTCCTGGACGCTCTGACCCCGCTGGGGACCAGCCCTGCCAGCCCCCCAAGGCTTCTCAAGCGGCCCAGGCCCATCCAGACGCTGCCTTCCCGGGTCTTAACGCCCTGATCCCCAAGGGCAAGGACTTCACAGCGACACAGAGGTGCTGGGGTGTCTGAGCAGCGCCGCTCACGTGGCTGTTAGAGAAATTATAGTGCTTTGGCTGGTTTGTAGGGCTCATAGCCACGCTGGCGCCAAACCGCAGGTGATAACGTTCTTGTTTGTGGAAACACCGTAACTCTCCGCAGCAGTTCACGGACCAGCTTGCGGAATGAGGGCTACTCAGACCGAGGCCTGCTGTCCCGGGTCTTGGCCTCGCAGTCTCCCAGGCTCTGGTTTTGTTGCCCCTCCCCCACCGCCGCCCCCGCTGTGCTCAGGACCCCCGTGCGGGGCCCTTACCTGGAGGCTCCTGCAGTCCCGCTCGGCGGCTCGGCCGGGCGGCCTCCTCCTGGGTTTCCCACGGCGCACAGCATCCGTGTCGTCCTCCCCAGGCCCATCCAGGTGCCCCTCCTGCACCCGACTGGACCCCCCAGGCCTCTCCAGAGCCCCCACCCTCCTCCGGCCTTGCCTCAGTGGGGCCCCGACCCTCCAGGCACCCCGGTATCCTGAGTCTCGCCACGTGCTTCCTTCCCGCTTGAACTTCTGAGCCAGACTAAGGACAGACACTGTGTCTCCGATTTAGCACAGTCTCCGGCCTGGGAAGTCACGGAGCAAATCGTTTGCAAAGTTGGGCAGTCCCCATTCGGTGGCTCTGCTGGTCAGACATGCCATCCCCTAAGAACGGTGACTTTCCCACAATGATTTAGCTCTGATTTCAAACCTACGATACGATTCTTTGCTTTACTTGTGGGTTTCTAACGAGAAGGTGAAAGCAGAGGGTTCCCAGCATCTTGGAACGGAGGAGTGTGTTTGTGTGGATTCCGTGAAATGGTGTGACGTGTGGCATGGTCCTTCCAGATGCCTGCTCTGTGCCCGTCTCTGAGATCATCACCGTCGAAGAAACGGACGTCCATGGCAGACACTACGGCAGCGGAAGATGGCAGAAGATGGAAAACCCCTTCGCTTTCACAGGTGCCGGGGGCGGCGGCTGCGCACAGATGGCCGGAAAGGCAGCCGTTTGGTCACTTGTTTGACAAACTCCGTGTTTCTTTGCTTTATCCTGTAGAAACTGCTTTATGCAATTTCCCCCAAGCTCTAACTTTGAGTGATGTTTTGATCGCCTTTTACTTTCCTTGTTTTTTACCCTGGGTGGAAAGAACGGAGAAACAGGTCTTTTCCCTGATGGCCAGCAGGCGGGGGCGGCCGGGGACCCTGTGGCTGGGGGGCGTGGGGCGCGACGCTGCGCCCACCACCCTGACCCGCTGCGCTGTCTGTCTCTGCAGTGCATTGCGTGAAGAGGGCCCGGCATCACCGCTGGAGGTGGGCGCAGGTGACCTTCTGCTGTGCCGAGGAGCCACTGTGTCACCTGTGGCTGCAGACGCTGCAGGACCTGTTGCAGAAGCTGAGTACGTGGATGCGCCGTCGCCGGGGCCCGCGTGGGACCCTGACCTTTGCTGCCCCTCTGCCATTTGCACTCCTTCCCATAACCAAGCACACTGGCAAATTGGTGTGGCTTAAAAACCCACCAATTTACCAATTATAGGACCACCCTAGCATCGCACGCTGCTCCAGACACGGCCTTCCGGGCCGGGGTGCCTTCCCCAACCAGCTGTGAGGCGAGAGGCAGGCCCCTTGGCCTGCTGAGCCTCAGTTTCTCTCTCTGAGAAGCTACATTCCCGGTGAACGTGGGGCCTGAGCCATGTACGTGGGGGCGCACCTGCGCGCACCTGGGGCCGCAGCATCTGGCACACACACCGAGGCTGTCTGTCGCCCCTGAGGAAGTGGTAGGCGTCAGCTCAACCTCTGTCTGGAATCCTGTTGTGTGCTGCTTAGTTATGATCTTAATATGTAATTTTGTGAGCTCAGTATAGGCTTTCTTTTGCTCTAGAAGAGAAACTGCGTGTGGGTAAGTTCGTTTTCTTTTTTTTTTTTTTCTTTTAATGTTTTGTTTATTTCTGAGAGAGAGAGAGAGAGAGAGAGAGAGAGAGGCAGCGTGAGCAGGGGAGGGTCAGAGAGAGAGGGAGACACAGACTCTGAAGCAGCTCCAGGCTCTGAGCCGTCAGCACAGAGCCCGACACGGGGCTCGAACCCACGAACTGTGAGATCGTGACCTGAGCTGAAGTCGGACGCCCAACCGACTGAGCCACCCAGGCGCCCCGCGTTTTCTGTCTTTAATGCATTTGGCATCTGGATAAAAGAAGTGAACTATTTTATTGACGATGGCGTTGCCCACCTTTCAGCGCCAGAGGCTTCCTCACGCAGAAAGGTGCACTTGCTTATTTGCGCTTCTGCATTCCGACATCTAATCCTGCAGGACGCTCCTGACGTGTATCCGGGCGAGTGACCCCCAACATCACCTCACATCTCCCGGCACAAGGGCCCCATCCCACTGTGGGAGTCCGTGCACGAAATTGCCCCCCGTCTGTGTGCTGCCTCCTCCTCCTCCGTCTCTCTGGAGTCTTCCCCCTCAGCCTCCCCGCTCCCTCTGTTCACTTTCCTGAGTCTGTAGACTCGGGCTGATTCTGTAGGTTCAGGCTCCCCAGAGGATGTGTATGCTGAAGCTGCCCCCCATCGGACGGTGGGCGTTTCTGTCCTGTGTCGTGGGTAGGAGAGCGCACACAGTTGTACACCAGCCACAGGCTACTCGCATCGACGAGAATTCCAGCCGCTCTGTCCATCTGCTGTGGTGTCCACTGGAAGCAGTGTAGATGCAGGGAAGCCCCCAGATCCCGAGCTCTCACACCCAGCGCTCTGAGCAACACCGCCAGCGCCCTGGGCTCCCGGGGCCCCCTGCACGCCCCCCACAGGCTGATCACTGCCTGGCTTCTCAACACCGGATTCAGTTTATGAGCCACGTTTACTCCGTGATGCCCTGCGTCTGGCTTCCTGGCTCAGCGTCAGCGTGTGAAGCGTCCCCACGCTGTGTGTGCTGTCAGCTGCCCGTCTTGGCGCCATGGCCCTCTGTGTCCGACCACTTACTCATGCAGTTTACTGCGCCAGGTCACTGGTAGAGCCCCGGCGTGGCCCGTTACAGATAATCCAGTACGTTCCGGTGCGTGTCTCATACGGACACATGGCTGCCTTTCTGTTGGCTGCGTACCACGGGGCCTGGAGTCGGCGGGCCGAGCGGCGCCCTGGCGTGTGTTCAACCTCAGTCGACAGCGCCAGACCGCGACATTCCCACCAGCAGCGTATCGGAGTCTGGGTTACCCCGAATCTTGTCCACACTTAATAATTGCAGCTATTTTGGTAGCTGTTAATAGTCTCGCGTTATGGGATTAGTTCATATTTCCCTGATAGCTAATGAGGCTGAGGAAGTACGTTCCTATGTTTCTGGACCATTTGGAAATCCCCCTTTGTAAGGAATCTGTTCGGGTCTTTTGTCTGCTTTTCTTTCAGGTTATCCATCTTTTCTTAACGTTTAAGTAGATATTTTTTGTACGTCATGGATCCAGGTCTTTTATTGGATTTATGAATTGCTGATATCTTCTTTCGTGCTGTGGCTTGTCTTCTTACTCTCTTGCTGGTGTCTGGTGATAGACAGACATCCTTCTTGTTCTTTTTTTAAGGAGGCTTCATCCCAGCATGGAGCCCAACGTGGGGCTTGAACTCACGAACCGTGAGATCAAGACCTGAGCTGAGATCAAGAGTCGGACGGTTAACAGACTGAGCCACCCAGGCGCCCCAGGCATCCTTCATTTTAACGTAGTCCTATGTATCTTTTAGTTTTGTTTTGCTTTGTTTTGTTTTGTTTAGTTTTGTTTCATTTTGCTCTGTGTTAGTTTGGGTCCTAGTTCACATCTTTGTCTGCTCCAGGGCCATGAAGATATCTTCTCCCCAAAGCCTTGTTTTACCTTTCGCACTTAGACCTACAGTCCACTTGGAATTGATTTTTGTGTGCGGTATTAGGTGAGTGGTCAAGGTTTACTTAAGGACAGATATCTGCTTGACCCCATGCTGTTGGGGGGAGGAGCGCCCCTCCCCCAGCACCACGAGGCCGCCGTGTTGCTCTCCACGTCCTTCACACACGTGTGCAGAGCCTGAATGGAACTCCAGTTTGCGTCCACTGACGTTGCTAAGTTCACTTTTTTTAATAGGTTGAGGATTCTTTCGGGTTTTCTTTAAACACATTCATGTCAGTTGCAAGTAATGATCGTTCTCTTTCATCCATCTTGGTTCTTGTGCCTTTTAATTCTCTTTCTTACACTCGCACCTGGTGTGGATCCGGCGTGGGGAGGGTCACCCTAGTCCTGCCGTCAGGGCGGTTTCCAACATTTCACAGTCAAAAATGATGTTTCTTAGGTTTATCATAGATTTTAAAAAAAAAAAAAAACATATTAAGGGGGCACCTAGCTGGCTCAGTCGGCCAAGCGGGCAACTCCTGATCTCGGGGTCATGAGCTGGAGCCCCACGTTGGGTGTAGAGATTTCTTAAAAAATAAAAATGAAAATGAAATTAAAGACAGGTAAAAACATAGTAAGGGAGTTCTTTCTGAATTCCTTGCTTTAAGAGTTTGTTTTTGCTTCAGCCATGACTAGTTGATACATTTGATGGATGCTTTTCCTCTTCCGTCTGTGGGAGCCCTGTGTGAGTGCCTCCTTGCTGAGTCCGGACCTGGCTTCTTTTTGTATAAAAGCTTTTGTTTTCCTGTGGAATCCAACTGGGTCATAACATGTTACTCTTTTTGTATATATTTCTGGAGTTGACTTGCTGATATTGGCTTAGGATTTCTACATCTCGGCTCGGGGGACGTCGACCCACAGCTCCCCTGTGACCGCGTCCTTGTCTGCTCTTGCTCCCAGGCCTTGGTGGCCCCTTGCGGGGAGCACAGAGCTCGCCCTGTGCAAGGGTCTGTGTGACACCGGGAACTACGGTCTTCCCTAAACACTTGGAAACAGTCCCTGGTGAAACCCTCTGGGGCTGGGTTTTCTTTGGGAGAAGGTTTTCATTAATGACTCTGGTCTCCTTATTAAATACCAGACTATTCAGATTTTTCTGTTGCTTCTGCCAGCGTTGGTAAATCGTATTTTTTTTTTTGAGAAAATTTGTCTATTTATCCAAGTTTATGAATTTACTGAGAATCCTTTCACCTTCCCTGTAATATGTGCAGATTCTGGAATAACGTCCCCTTTCTCATTCCTGATAATTAGTAGTTTATCTCTTCTCCCTTTTTCTTTATCAGCTTTATTAGAGAATTATCAATTTTATGAATCTCTTCAAAGAATCAACTTTTGGCTTCGTTGGTTTTCTCTACTGTGTATTATCTGCCCCCCAGTGTTTTATTATGAAGATTGTCAAGCATATGAAAGGACAAATTGCAAGAATTATACAGCAAACACGCACACATATCCACCGCCTAGATTCTGCAGTGGTTAATGTTGCTGTATTTGTTTTGACAGTGTCTGTGTATCTATCCAGTAGTTAATCGTGTTCTTCGCTCAGTTTCAGAGTAAGTGACAGAGGTGGGGTGCTTCACCTGTAAACACTTCAGCCGGTGCCTCCCTATTGAGAGAGGAACATCTGTTTACAGGTCTGTCCGTGCAGTGAAATGGACAGATGGGGAGTTTCCGTCAGTGTCAGTGGTGTTGAAACATAGGTGGCCGTGTAGCCCAGCCCCTCCCTGTGAGACTCACACCACCCAGAGTTTTCTGACGCTCCTTCCTGTCAGCGCAGAGGCCATCGCCACCTGCATGGAACCGTGCTGCAGGGGCCTTTCCAGGAGGGCTTCGGGCTCTGGCATAATGGGCGAGAGGCGTGTCCATGTCCGTGTCTGCAGGTTTACCAGTACTTCATGCCTTTTTGGTGCCCCTAGCGTTCCAGTGCGTGGCTGGACCGCGGCTGCCGCGTCGCTCGTCCGTCGCTGCGCGTTTGGGATGTTTCTGCTCGGAGCTGCTGTGAATGGCCCTGCTGTGAACATTTGTGTGCAGGGTTTTGCAGGGACTTAGCTTTTCAGGTTTTTGGGGTATATATACTTTCTTGGTGCTTTGATCTGTTAGTAAAGTTGGGTTTTTAAGTATCAGAATCAATTTGAACTGACCCCGGCAGAAACGTGGGAGCTGCTGTGAGAACAGAGGCGTGACCCAGGTGGGGAGGTCGTCTGGATGGGGCTGGCACCAGGGCCAGGGGGCTGTCTGTGTCTCGCTGTCTGTCCATCTCTCTGTCCATCTCCATGGACTACACGTCAGGCTCTGTCTCTGCCTTTCGGTCTGTCTGTCTGTCTCCCCTGGCGCGTCTGTAGATCCGTTTCTTCTTGTTCTCTGCAGACCCTCCTTCCTGGACACGAAGAAGGCCAGGCTGCTACTGCCTTCCGGAATTCTGCATCCTCGGGGCCTCTGGGGCACCTAGCAGATGTGCAGAGCCACTGCCCCATCTCCGAGGCCGGCCCTTCTCTCTGCTCGTAGACTAGGAAGCTCTTCCGTGCTGTTCTTTAACTTAAAAACACTTCTTACCAGGCAGTACTGAGCAGCGTTCTCACACCATTGTGGTTTGATTTTGTTCAGGAGCACAGTACTTGCAGTGACTCTTTGCTACACCTATTGTCACTGACACACTGTTATTGTCTTGCAGCCTCCAGACCAAAGCATTTACTGGTGTTTATTAATCCATCTGGAGGAAAGGGACACGGCAAGCGGATATACGAGAGGAAAGTGGCCCCGCTGTTCACCTTAGCCTCCATCACCACCGAAATAATTGGTAAGGCGTAAATTCCCCATTAAACACATAGGCCTGTTTGACAATGGTCACTAGACACGATGCTTATCTTCTGAGATTATTTTGAACAAAATAACATGTTGGTTTCTGTGCCAGAATGAGAACAGTACAAAACAAAGAACGTATACCTTTCTGGCCAAGTCTTAGCACAAAAAGTATTCAAGACACACACTAAGAAGATAGAAGGGTCAGGATCTGGACAGAAAACTCTTGCAAGAAGAGAGACGAGTGATTCGATAGGGCTTAGAAGTAATTTCACCAATAAGTGATGCTTTAAGCCGTGTTGGTGGCACCAGATTTTTAGTGCAGATTCTTGACGCTGGGTGGGTGCGGGGAGCCTGGGTTCTCCTCCCCGGACCCCACACTCTGGGGCCTGAACACGCTTATTAAAGAGCCACTGGCATGGGGCGCCTAGGGGCTCAGTCGGTTAAGTGTCTGACTTCGGCTCAGGTCATGATCTCATGGTTTGTGGGTTTAAGCCCTGCGTTGGGTTCTGTGCTGACAGCTCGGAGCCTGGAGCTGCTTCAGGTTCTGTGTCTCCCTCTCTCTCTGACCCTCCCCTGCTCACACTGTCTCTCTCTCTCTCTCTCTCTTTCTCAGAAGTAAATAAAACATAAAAAAAATTTTAAGAGCCACTGGCAGTGCGGGCAGAGACCCTTACAAATGAGGGGTCTGTCAGGATTCCAGGTTTTCGGCAGTCAGACGCACGCACACGGGCACTGCCACGTCCCGCAGTAGCGGCGCACTGAAACCGTGTAAATGCCCGCTGACGGGAAGTGCGGAGGTACCGCTGCCCAAGTGTGGCGAAGCAGAAAGGACACGGGTGGACCTTTAACATGGCCCGTACAGAGAGCTGCTCACTTAAAGCGGCCGTGATAGAGGGCCGGGAACCCCAGGGTTACAAGACCATGCGCAGCAGACTTTAGTCGTGTCTGTGTCTCACGCCGGGTGTACAGACTGGGCTGGCCTTTTCTTTCTTTTTTTTTTTTTTTTATATCTTTGTATTTTCTAAAGTTTCAAACTAACTTGGATAATAAGGGAAAACTATAAAATAGAAAATGTAATCTTTTTCCAAAAAGTTACCATTTGTTGGCAATTAGATGCCAAGAAGGTGGCATCCCTCCCCTCGCTTCCTGAGCGAGGCTGCCTCCCCCTGGGCTCCACGTCCCCCTCTCCATCCCCCTGAGGATGCTTTAGGACCTCATTTTAAAAGAATGGTTTGTTTGCCTTTTGTGTTGACTCAGACTCTCAGATTTGAATGTAAACTATACAACGTAATATCGTCTTTTCTTCCTAGTTACTGAACGTGCTAATCAGGCCAAGGAGAGCTTATACGAGATCAATATAGACAAATACGACGGGTGAGTAAGGCTCCTTTCGTCCTAACTCATAGTAAACGCTAATCAGGCGCTGCCCATCGGTCTCAGTTCTGCTCGCTCCCTGCCCTCGCTGCTTTTCCTGATGGTCAGAGTAAACCCGCTTCCCGTAGAAAATCAGAAACTGTAGAAATGCCCGTCACACCTTCTGCGGCTGGGAGACCGCGGACCGTTTTCCTTCGTGGTCTCACTACCCGCACGTGCAGGGTAACCCTCTCTGAGTCGTCGTAAAGTATGTCATAGACACAGTCTCCTTTTGTGCCTGAACATCTCAGTGCGTATTTCCTAAAAACAAGCCCCTTCTCTTAGGAACCAAACCCTGGTGATAAACCGGGAACCACCCAACACGACGCTCTTACCTGTTTGTCCCCATTTCGGGCCCCACCAGTTGTCCCATGATTTCTTTTTTCTTTTTTTGAAAAAGAGAGAGTGGGGAGGGGGACACAAGCAGGCTCAGAGCTGTCAGCACAGAGCCCCGCGCGGGGCTCGCACACACTCTGTGAGATCATGACCTGAGCCGAGATCAAGAGTCCAACACTTAAGCACCCAGCCACCCCGGCGCGCCTGCCCCATCGTTTCTTAACCCGGGAGGGCGCCTGGCCCTGCCTTCCCTTCAGATTCTCTGGGCTCTGGTCTCAGGTCAGAGCCGCTCCTCAGCCTCTCTCGTGGGAGTGTGGACCAGGCGTTCAGTAGCGCCCCCCACCCCCACCGGCGTGGGGCCTGGTGTCTCCTCCGGGTCGGCCCTGCTGGTGCTCGGGTGGCTGGTGACACGAGACGGCCGCTGCGCCCTTCCCGCCAGCCCCTCGTGTGGAATCGCGCCTGCGCCGTGTCTCCGCTGGAATGTCAGCCCCTGGAGGGCGGCGTCCTGGGCCCCGTGCACAGCCGTCCCCCCCCCACCTGGCCCGGGCCTGGCACGTGACGGGTGCTCGGGGAACAAGCGCACGAGCCCTGGGGAAAGGTGCTGAGGACACGGGAGCTCACAGACAGGCTGCAGTGTCAGGAGTTCTGGAAGGATCCTTTCGAAAGCTGAGGCAGTGGGATTGGATCCGGGAGGCTGAGGGAGGTTATGCTCTGTGGGCGGAGCCCATTGGACTGTGGCAGAGACACACACGGAGGGGCTGGTCTCCAGGACATCCCGTCCCGGTGAGCGACCCTTGCAGAAGACACACGGGACTCCTGACCCAAGTGACGGTGACTTCACCAAGCCGGGAGATAAGTTGAAGTGGGTTTGGAGACAGTGGTGCAGCCGGTGTGGGGACATCAGCTGAGCCGTGGGCTCAACTGGATGGGTTGGGCTCCCCCGAGTCCAGCAGCATGAAGGTCAAGAGACAGCCAAGGGGTTGACTCCAGGGTCTGACCATGGTCTGCGCCTCCCCAGCTGCGTGACCGGGGCCGACTGCGCCGTCTCGGAGCAGAGTCCTCCGTTGGGATGTCACTGTCCCCGGGCCACTGAGAAGCAGAGCCGGGGTCTCCAGTGGGCGAGTGGCCCCGGGACATCAGGGGATGTGAAGGGCGACCCGGAACACGGGGTCTGTGGGTTCAGGAGCCGCACGGCGGCCTGCGGCCAGTCTCCCCAGGAGGGACAGGTGGGCCGGAGGGCCGGGGACAGCAGCGCGGGAGGAGGCAGGGAGCTTCAGGAAGCGGCGCCACCTTCCAGCTCCCAGACCGCCTGCTGGGTGGGGGGACCGTGGTCAGGCAGGTGTCAGGCTGCATTGTCTGCTCATGTTCTAGCAGCTTGGCCTCAAGGGAAGCACCAGGCTTTAGGCCCGAGGAAGAGGGCATTGTCTGATGAGCGGGGCCGAGGGCCACCATTGGGCTGGGTCCCAGCCCTGCCCTTCGCGGCCTCCCGGAGCCTGGCCTCCCGTGGCCGCGCCGGGCATCAGGGGGAAGAGGATCCTGCTGAGGGAATGCATGGAGGACCCGGGTGGGTGGCGGCTGTTGGGGCCACGGGGCCCCGGGAGCACAGGGCGGCCACGGTGGGCCCGAGTCAGCCGCCTGTCCCTCTCGGGACCCCACGACGAGCAGTACATAGCGTGGCATTGCGGGGACGGTGGAAGGGTCCCTAACGCCATGCCCCCTGCAGGATCGTCTGCGTTGGTGGCGATGGCACGTTCAGCGAGGTGTTGCATGGCCTGATTGGCAGGACGCAGAGGAACGCCGGCGTGGACCAGAACCAGCCCCGGGCAGCCCTGGTGCCCAGCCCGCTCCGGATCGGCATCATCCCTGCAGGTAGGGCGTCCCCGTCCCCATCCTGGGGCCCTTGAGCTTCCTTCAGGTTTATTCTGTTACCGAGTTGGGGATTTTAAGCACATGGTTGCAGACCTTGTTGACAGACGGTCGATGGCCGAGGAAAGGACCCCTGACGTGTCCTGTCTACCCGATGCCTGTTTCCCACGGGTGCCAAGCAGCTGGCAGCTGGGGGACAGTCTGCCCTCAAAGGACTGGCATTTGGCAGGGGGAGGGGGGCAGGGAGCCTGGGGGGCACCGGCACCCCAGAACACAATCGAGGAGGAAGGGACCCCGGAAAGCAGGTCGTCTTCTAGAAGTGGCTTGTAGCTCGGACCTGGGGGGACTGGGGTTGGGGGAGGGGGGTGGCCCATGCACGGGGACCAGGATGGATGGGGGCCGGGGCCTTTTAACCCTGTGGGCCCCTGGGCTATGTCCCGAAGACACAGCTCAGCGGGTTTTAGGTCTTTCTAGGAAGTGCCTAGTTCTTTGAAAAGCCACACTGCTAAGCCAGGCAAAGTCTGGGCATTGTTCGTTCAAGGCTTTGCAAACAAGGCCACGGGGATGAGGCACCTTCTGCCCTGTGCCCTGTGTCCCCGCCCTGTGACCGCAGTGGCACAGGCTGGCTGCGGGCCAGGCTCTGGGCAACATCCCCACGTCGCGCATCATGGGATTCTGTTGTCACGACCGCTCTGTGAGGGAGGTGCCGCCTTTATCCGCAGATGAGGGGTCTCAAGGTCACCCGGAAGGGCACGGACCGTGGGAGCTCAGAGACCTCTCTGCCCCACCCTGCAGTCAGGAAGAGTCCTTGTCTTTTTCCAATTGACGGTGTTTGCATGTTAAGCGTATTTATCTTTGGTTGGTTACATCTCAGCTGTTTTCCCAGGTGAGGCCTCTGTCTTCGGGCTTTGGACATGGTCTGCTCCGGACCCGCCTGAGTTTTATTTGTCCGTGCGCTGAACTACTGTCCTCCGTGCCTTTTGTCGCCACTTGCCTGCGGTAGCTCTAATGCTTAAAACTCCAGGCTCCGAACCTTCACAGGGAGTGTGCGAGCCCGTGCAGCTGCATCAGGGGCGTGCGAGGACCGACCGAGGCCGGCTCTGTGCCCTCTGGGCCTTGGGGTGCAGTGGGGAACTAGACGGGCGCGGCCTGTGCCCACGGAGACGACCCCAGCACACAGGGAAGCGTGGGCGCTGTGGGGAGACGGGTTCAGGGCTGGCTTCCCTCCGCAGGAGGTCGGGGCCGTTCTGAGGGGACGGACGGGGCGCCAGCCAAGCGCGGATGCGGGTGTGCTGAGGGTTAGCGGGGCAGGGGGCCGAGGGGAATGAGCTGTGCACCGCGGAGAGGGGGCCCGTGGAGCGGGGGTGCCAGGACTGGGGTAGCAGAGGCGCCTGGACAAGGGCCCGGCTCAGGGCTCGGGGCCTGGGGGCCGTGCGGTGAGACACCGCGGAAAGAGCGTACGGGCCGGTGGGCAGCGTCGTCCGCGTGGGCCGAAGACCACCCTCGGCGCTCCGCTCGGGGCAGCGTTGCCGGAGGCCCGGGGAGGACGCCGGTGGTTTGGCCGGTGGCCCCGTGGGCGGCTGTGACTCAGGCGCCGTCAGAGGGAGGAGTAAGGGTGACAGGCAGGCAGGCTGACCCCGTGACGTTGGACTGGGCAGCCTGGGGAGGGGCCGCGACGAGGCAGAAGTTCTGATGGAGATCGGAGACGGGGTTCCCGGGGGGGCCCTGAGGCAGGCGTTCCCAAGGGGCAGTCGGGACGGGGGTGCGGGGGTGCGGGGGTCTAGATGGCGTTTGGCAGCCTCGGGGCGGACGGGAGGTCCTGGGACAGAGTGTGGCTGGAGGCCACCGCTGCAGCCCCACTGAGTACTCTTTCCGCTGGAGTATTTGGAGGTATTAGCGAGTCCACAAGGAGAGCCAGCCCTCCAGCCGGCGCCCTCCGTCACTGTCCCTGTGCTGCGCGGTGGAGCCCCGGTGGGGGGGGGGGGGACACGGCCCAGTCTGGGGAGTTGACGCCGGAACCACGTCCTGACGCCCGAGCTGAGCCAGACCTTGCGTTTCCAGCTGGACGCTGGGCCTTCCTCTCCGCTAAAGCCCGGGCCACACGGGAGTTCGGTCAGACCCGAGGGCTGAGCTGTTGAAGGGACGCTGACGGAAAGCTAGAGGGACAAGTGGTGTGGGGACGAGTGAGGTCCCTCCAGCCGCGCCAGGCCGGCCTCTTCGAAGCCAGTGTGTCTCGTCCGCCTGTGCTCGTGCGTTCTCTCCGCGGACTTCCCGGCCCAGCTGCGGCCCAGGAGTGAGCGAGGCCGGGCGCGTGGGTTCGGGGACGCGGACCGTGGGTGAATAACGAAGAGAGCAGAGCAGGGGTGGGGGCCCTTGCTCACGGGGGTCTGGGAGGCCTTCCGGGGTGAAGAGTGGTGAGAGCAGCCCAGGGGCTGGGCAGGAGGGTCCTGGCTGCGGGTGTGCCGTCATCAGAAAGCGGGACCTCGGGGGAGAAAGGGGCAGGTAGCAGGTGCCGGCAGAGGGGCGGCGGCCCCATGAAGGATCCTGGGTACGAGGGAAGCTGAGTGATAACCTCCTTTGAAAATCTGACTTTTTAGTAAAACAGTCCGTGAAACCCATCAGAAGCTCCGTTCACCTGCCACATGCTTTGCCCAAAGGACGCAGGTGTCCCCGAGAGAGAACGTGCGTCCCGTCAGTCCTGGGCGATGGCAGGATCTAGAATTAAGTCCTGGAACGCAAGCACCGCTCCGTCCGTCTTACACCTGGGTAGAAGGTCGAACTCTGACTCCAGAAATGGGGCCACACCCCAGCCCGGCCCAGGACACCCGACCTGAAGGGCCGGTCGCCTCACCTGCCCCACCCACGCCTCTCAAGAGGAGACGCCTCTGGATGCTTGGGAAGCATGGGCCCCTCTTCATTGTGGCTCTGGAAGGCGTCCCTGCACTCGCAGACCTTCCAGCCCCGTGAGGGTCCTTCTCGAGACCCTGAGCTCCCCTGTGGGGACCCCCGTGTGGGGCGGCCCCAGGGCAAGGGGCCCCACTGACCGTACACGTTCCATCCCTGCAGATGCAGGCCAGTGCGGGGGTCCCATCGGCTCTGGTCGTGAAGGATGGCTTCCCAGGAAAGTGAACAGGGCCCTCGGCACACAAGGGGAGCAGGTGGGCTCTGCAGACGTTCCGGAAAGTTCTGAGGAATGGAAGGACTACCTCAGGGCATGGTTCAAATTAATTAGCTAGCTCTTCTGGAGTTTGCTCTCTCGGAAACATTTATGTTATCCAAGTACCCTTCATCCTGACAATGAGTGAGGGCCGGGAGAGTCTGAGACCATGTGGTGTTTCGTGGATTCTGTCGATACTAATTTTTAATATTTTCAGATTAGTCATTCTTGTACTTTTAAATCTTTATTTAAAAACGTGCACTTGGCCCATTTTTGGAATGAGGTATCACCGAAGCCTTTAGATGAAGGTTGATAAAAAAGAAAAATCCGTGTATGAAAGATATATGTGTGTTTATACAACTTACCAACATCCAGCAGCCACAGGTCAGTTTAGATTAAATAATTAAGAGCGTCCACTCGGATCACAAACCAGACCAGATTCTGTTACTCGAAGAGACACTAGAGGGTGCTTGCAATCCGACACATCTGTCAGGAACCTTGAACTTTCCGGGTGCATCAAGGGACTTGTAGATTGGCCGGGGGCGGAGCCTCTGGGCCCTGCTGGCGGGTCTCGGTCTGTGCCGGGTGAGGTCTCTGGGGCAGTACCGTGCCACTCCGGCTCCTGTCACCGCTGGGTTCGCAGGAAACTTGCGCCAGGCTTGTGCAGCCTTGCCGCGGGCTGTGGAAGTTCTCGTGGCTCAGCCCCATCCCGGACCTGCTGAGTCAGGATCTCGGGAGAGTGGGGTTCAGGAGCCTGTTACAAATAAGCGCCCCAGCTGGGAACGGTGGCCTGGATCATGGCCCAGTTAGAACTGGGGCGGACGCCCTGGGAGGTCCAGCCACTAGCCGGGTGCCCCAAGGGCACGCCGAGGTCACCCCGAGGGCACGCCGAGGTCACCCCAGTGTGCAGCTAAGCACGTCCGTGTGAAGCGTGTGCTCGCCGTGGCCAGCGAGGTCCCCCTGTCTGTCAGGTGACAGCCGTCGTGCCCATGACCCAGGGATGGGTCACGGTGCCTTCTGTGTGCTGGTATTGGGGCGCAGGCATCCTCGGGGCTTTTCCTAGGGGCTTCCCGAGTCGTGCTGGCTCTGCGTATGCTTTCCCGCTGGTGGTGCCTCTGTGCGGGGCAGTTCTCTGGGTCTCGTGGCCGCCGGTGTGTGCAGGGGGGACATACACACCCTGGGGCGCTGAGCTACACGCCCGGCTGCCACAGCCGCCCACGGTTCTCTGGGGCTCTGCTCCTGGGGACGGGGTTCAGGAGCGGCTCTGGGGGTCCTGTGAGAGGATAGTGGGTCCTGCTGAAGGCCGGTCTTGGTGTTTCCTTCTTTCTTCTTTTTTTTAAATGTTTGTTTATTCTTGAGAGAGACAGTATGAGTGGGGGAGGGGCAGAGAG
Organism: Hyaena hyaena; assembly: GCF_003009895.1. Classification (NCBI taxonomy): domain Eukaryota; kingdom Metazoa; phylum Chordata; class Mammalia; order Carnivora; family Hyaenidae; genus Hyaena; species Hyaena hyaena. Next base: position 6,320,913 of record NW_024080636.1, on the reverse strand, counting down.
AGGAGACACAGAATCCGAAGCAGCTCCAGGCTCCGAGCTGTCAGCACAGAGCCCGACGCGGGGCTCGAACTCACAGACAGCGAGATCATGACCTGAGCTGAAGACCCGACACTCAACCGACTGAGCCCCCCAGGCGCCCCCGATCTCGGTGCTTCTGACGAATCAGTCTCAGTATTTGTAGCGTTCATTTTATAGCTGAATTGTGTTCAGTCCTTATTTCCGCATCTACTCGGGGGCCAAGAGGCGGCCGCTCAGCTAGATGATGTGAAGGGCCTTCTTTCTCCCTCCTGCTGCAGGGTCCACGGATTGTGTGTGTTTTTCCACGGTCGGCACGAATGATGCGGAGACATCAGCTCTGCACATCATCGTGGGTAGGTCCCTGTCTGTGCACGCGGCAGGCCCCTGGGCCGCACTGGGGTGCTTCCATGCCCTCGCGGTGCCGTCCAGGGTGGAGGAGGCGGTGTGGGACTGGAAAGGGGCCCGCCGTGTCTCTCCCGCAGGGGACTCGCTGCCCATGGACGTGTCCGCGGTTCATCACAACAGCACGCTGCTGCGGTACTCGGTGTCCCTGCTGGGCTACGGCTTCTACGGGGACATCATCAAGGACAGCGAGAAGAAGCGGTGGATGGGCCTCGTCAGATACGACTTTTCAGGTAACCCCGTGCTTTTACACGCGTCTGCAAAGCGCACGGTCGGAGCGGTGGCCCTGCTCGTGACGGGCTCCGGGGCACCAGCAGTGCAGGCCAGACGCCCCGGGGACCGCGGCCCGCTTCTCCTGCTGCGGCTCACAGGGCCGCACGACGTCATCGCGGACAGCGCAGAGCCCTGACCGTCCGCTGACCTCAGGCACCTGCGGACACACCTGGAAAGGAGTGTGAACGGGAGCGGCGTCTGGAGGGGGCACGCCTGCCGCCCAGACGAGCCCCTTGGTGGTGTGTGACGACTGTCACTCACCCGGTCACTGCCCTTTCCAGTTTCCTTTTGGGTCAGTCTGTAGTAAGTTAAGGTGAAGAATCGCAAGTATTAAAATCTGACGCTTTTCTCGTGAGAGAAGCGGATAGTAACGTGCTGGGCTAGAGGCCTTGCAAAGCCCTGTTTAAATTAAAACTACAGTGTGGCTTTGCAGTGAAAACGTTAGAGACCAAGTAACGCATCTAACCGAACTGCAATTAGGAACAGGAATGAGGGAATTAGAAAGAATCTCAGTAAGACTGGCACCACCTCCCTGATTACCCGCTGTTGAGCTGGGCACTCGCTCCCCGAGCCCGTGGGCCGCGCTCTGGCCCACGGTCACTTCTCCGCTAGGACGCGAGGTGTGTCCCGTCCGCGTCTCCGTCCCCACCTGGAACCCGCCGCACAGTCTAGAGATGCTGGGCGGTTGTTTGCGAGCCAGAGAGGTGACATTGTAGGGCCGGTGGGACTGCTCGTGCGTCGTCTAGGACGGGCAGAGACGGGGCAGTGCCACCGGGAGAGGGGCGCCCTGCGGGTCGAGCGGTCAGCCCCTTCCCTTTACCAGTAGCCGAGTTGGAGGGTCGTCCCCGGGGGAGGAGTGGAGGGAGGAAGGTGGACGCCAGGGGCCACTGGGAAGTGGTTTCTCCGCAGGGCAGGTAGTTCCTGAGCGGGCCCTGGGTGCCCAGCCACACACCCGGTGCCAGTAGAGCAGGCGGGAGGCCGGGCGGGGATGGGTTCAGTGGCGCCACATGTGACCACAGCCCGCACCGGCCCGGCATCTGGCTCGGGGGAGTGGTGCCACTGCTACGTTTGCAGGACGCACACGGCCCCCAGTGGCCCAGGGCACCCTCAGACCCCACTCCCACGTCCTGCCGGGCTTTCTCCAGTCAGCTGGTTGGGTCCGTGCCATGCACGCTGGGGTAGGCTTGCGGCCGGCCAGGCCCGCTCAGAGCGGATGGCACACCAGGGTCCTCCAGACGGGCCGGACCAGTCCTCGGCGGTGCAGACAACTGTCGGAGTTCTTCCAGATGCCAGACTGGTCCTGGGCGACCTGGGGCGGCAGAGCCGGGGAGACGTGGGGGCGTCACCAACAGTCTGCAAGGAGCAGATCCGGCTGTGGTGGCCCTGCCCTTTGGCGCGCCCCTGCCGCGTCGGGAGGCCATCTGCAAGTGTCGGGGGCAGCCAGGAGGAGTCACTGGTGGCAGAGACGTGCACCGTCAGAGGCAGCCCTGGTGACCCGGCACCCAGCATGGCCGGATCCCTCACCGCTGCAATAACATGGGTCTCGGGATGCACTGTGTCCTCAACAGGTGCAGCTGCGGAGCACGGGGGAGGCGTGCTGTTTCCCAGAACAGGTGTAGCTGTTGGTCTCATGGCCAGAAAATGACCCTGGGCTGCTTTACTTTGTGCTCCGTCCTCAGGTTTGAAGACCTTCCTCTCGCATCACTGCTACGAAGGGACGGTGTCTTTCCTGCCAGCGCGACACACAGTGGGGTCTCCCAGGGACAGACAACCCTGCCGTGCAGGGTAAGCACGTTCTTCCGTGTGTTTCTATTGCAGACGGTGTGAAATAAAGCTGGGCTGGCTGGGGGTGTGCGTTTATCAGGGACACGTGCTTTCTAAGTGTAGACGGGAGACCGTGGTTCTGGGGTGCCCGGTGACGGCGTGGCTCAGTGCACGGCTTCCGGGCCCACAGGCTCCCGAGCTCCTTTCCTTCTTCAATGAAGAATTTGAGGCCATAAATCACAACAGTTAGAGGTAGACTCACTAAGCTGAGCTGAGGCGCTGATCTCACCAGTGTGAACACACACCGTTGCACATGGAGCCCAGCGGCGCCCAGGACCGCAGATGCCGGTGCAGAGTGACCACCGAGTCCCGAATTGTCTGCTTTCCTGTTACCAACGGGGGAAATACCATTATGTTATCTGTGCTGTGGATTCCGCACCTGCTTATCCTTCACCCCACCCACCACTCCGCTGACCGTGGGGCCACGCCACACTGGCTCTGGGCACCACGGCCTCAGGATGGTCTGTGTACGTGCTTACGCGCTTTCGAGAAGGACATGTGTGCACGTGTGAGTTTTAAAAGATCTAACTTGGGAGATTTCAAATTCACGAGCAAAGGGAGTACTTTGAGCCAAGGATTTGGTTAGAGCGTGCTGTCGCATGAGAAGAATTGCAGTGTTTTATGCGTACGGAGAGTGCACTCCGTTGTCACATCTGGGTCCCTAAGGTGACGTCCTTATCTTTCAGATGCTTCGTGTGCAGGCAGAGCAAGCAGCAGCTGGAGGACGAGCAGAAGAAGTCGCTGTACGGCTTGGAGAACACGGGTAATGACCCGAAACAGCCTCACCGTCACTGCCGTGTGTGTTAGAGTAGAAGTAGCGGGATCTTTGAGGGCACTGCGTCTTCCCGCTGCCCGTCGTTCCCGCTGTCGGTGTGGCAGGGCGCGTCCCTCTGTCCCGGGCTCCGGGCAGCGACAGGTGGCTGCTGCTCGCCAGCCGTGGGGACAGAGTTCGCGGAAACGCCACCCTCCTGTTCTCCAGGACGCTCTGGACGGGGGGCAGCGAGAGGCTCTGTCAAGGGCTTATACTCTCGTCTGCGGGCTTTGCCAGGCCCTGGGAAGGGGGTGGGCGCAGCAGCATTCCAGAAACTTCTCTGCAGACACTGAAATTAGAGTTTTATTTAATTTTCGTAAGTCACAAAATACTTGATTTCTTTAAACTGTTGACCGAGGTGAAAATTATTCTCGGCTGACACAGAGTCTGGCGGCGGGCCAGGCTCGGTGACCCCTGTTCTGAGTTGTCCAAACAGCCCACGTGAGGGCCAGTGAAACAGCCCTGCCTCTTCGGAGGCCACCCTCCGGGCACAGCGGCTGGTACAGGTGTTCATGCTGGTGCCGAGGGGTCCGTCGCACGGGGGCTTGTGGTTGGTGCCGGGGCGCCCACCCCGTCTTTAACGTGCGTCTGCAGTGCCTCTTTCTGCTTCAGAGGAGGTGGAAGAGTGGAAAGTCGTCTGCGGGAAGTTCCTGGCCATCAACGCCACAAACATGTCCTGTGCTTGTCCCCGGAGTCCCCAGGGCCTGTCCCCGGCTGCCCACCTGGGGGACGGGTCCTCTGACCTCATCCTTATCCGGAAATGCTCCCGGTTCAACTTCCTGAGGTTTCTTGTCAGGCACACCAACCAGTACGACCAGGTGAGTAGGGAGCTTGCTCTGCCCCATCCCAGTTGGTGGGCAGTGTCTATGCGGGCAGTGTCCGTGCGGGCAGTGTCCGTGCGGGCAGTGTCCATGCAGGCAGTGTCTATGCAGGCAGTGTCCATGTGGGCAGTGTCCGTGCGGGCAGTGTCCGTGCGGGCAGTGTCCGTGCGGGCAGTGTCCTTGTGGGCAGTGTCCGTGCGGGCAGTGTCCGTGCGGGCAGTGTCCTTGTGGGCAGTGTCCGTGCGGGCAGTGTCTATGCGGGCAGTGTCCGTGCGGGCAGTGTCTATGCGGGTAGTGTCCATGCGGGCAGTGTCTACGCGGGTAGTGTCCTTGTGGGCAGTGTCTACGCGGGTAGTGTCCATGCGGGCAGTATCTATGCGGGCAGTGTCCATGCGGGCAGTGTCTATGCAGGTAGTGTAGTGTCTCTACGGGCAACCCTGACCACTGTGCATTAAGGAATCCATGGCTGAATCCCAGGGAACAAGGTCAGGTCTCTGGTCTGAGCTTCACGCGTCCGAAGCCCCTAGTGGTGGCTCCTCCTCCTGAGAGCTCGTTGAGACACAAGCCTCCTTCCGGCAAACCTTCCCGAAGCCGCCGGCAGCCTCGTAGTTAATACAACGGAAGACCCGACCCTAACGAGACAGATGTGGAAATGTGGGTTAGTCTCTGATGCTAGTAGGATTGTTTTCCTTTTTTACATGGAATTTCAGGTTTAGCATAATAGTGTTTTTATGTGGCTTATAAGACAGTGCTTGTTAAAAAGATGAAGAATTTGACAAGTTACCACCAGGGAACTACCTGGATCTTGAGAAAGCGTGGTTGCTGTGGACGCGCGGGCGGCGGGCTGCGGGCACGGAAGGGGCTGCCTCCCTGGCGCAGCACCTGCCAGAACGCCAGCCCTTCCGTGTCTCTCTGCAGTTTGACTTCGAGTTTGTCGAAGTTTATCGCGTCAGGAAATTCCAGTTCATGTCGAAGCACGTGGAGGACGAAGACAGCGACCTCAAGGAGAGGGGCAAGACGCGCTTCGGGCAGATCTGCAGCGACCGCCCCCCGTGCTGCTGCCCCTTAGCCAGCAGCTCCTGGAACTGCGACGGGGAGATCCTGAGCAGCTCCGCCATCGAGGTCCGGTGAGTGACAGCCCGAGGGTGCCTCCGGGGGCCCCGTGACCCGAAGCGTGAGGGTGCGGTGTAAACGCACACGTGTGTCCATGTATCTGGCGTCTGAGGCCCCGCCAGCAGCCTCTGGGGAAGATGCCGGTGTGTGGCATCATCCCAGGATCGCCCGAGCCCCCCCGCGCCCCCCGCCCCGTGCCATGTCGCCATCTTTCTCTTCTACTCCCGGAGCCCCAACAGTGACTTCTGTCCCTTTGCTCAGGCATTTTCTCTCTGTTCTCCTAAGTGATGACACTCACAAGCCAGCTGCCTTCACGGGATCCACAGGAGCCCCCCCAGCCTCAGGGAGCCCCATCCGCAGTCGGCGCTGGACTCCGGCTTGCGGCCTCCGGGGGATGGTGCCAGGCCTGCTCCTCTGGCCGCTGGCCCGTGGGCAGGGGGTCCTCTGCAGACCCGAGGGGGTCTGCCATCTGATGACACGTGTTACCTAGAGAAGCATGAGTGCAGAGAAAGTTCTGTCCCCACACAGTAAAAGGAGTAGTTTTTAAGCTCAGGCTGTTGAATGAGGTGAGGGTCCTGTGCTGTTGGGGCGATCCCAGCTTATTTACGGAGGCCAGGCCATAGGCTCCTTGACCACGGAGTGTGGACCATGTGGGAGGCAACACGGAGGGGCCTGCAGCCCCCACCCACACCCTCACCTCGGATAAGGTGCACATCACTGTGTGTACCCGCTTTAAATGGCTTCTTGGCCCAGGGGCCACGGGCCCCGCGCACGGCATCGAGCCACCTGTGTTAGCACCTGGCCAGGCCCCTGGGAGAGGCGGCCTCAGCCTCATGGAGCCAACGTCTGCTCACACCTGTCCCTGTGGGCACCTCGCGGTCAGTGTGGCTGTGACGGCCTGGCTCAGACCCTAGGACACAGGGTAGGGACAGGACCCCGGTGAAGCCGGCCAGGACAGTTGTATGCACGGGGATTGAGCTTTTGTAAACACATTTTACAAATTACAGAAATTATTTTTGGGGCGCCTGGGTGGCTTAGTCGGTTAAGCGTCCGACTTTCGCTTAGGTCATGATCTCGCGGTTCGTGGGTTCGAGCCCCGCGTCGGGCTCTGTGCTGACTGCCAGCTCAGAGCCTGGAGCCTGTTTCAGATTCTGTGTCTCCCTCTCTCTCTGACCCTCCCCTGCTCACGCTGTCTCTCTCTCTCCTAGAAATAAATAAAAATATTTTAAAAAAAAATTATTTTTAATGCTGGCTTAGGGATTTACTAAAAAAAAAAAAAAGATACTTTGAAAGTTAGGAACAGCGTTCTTTTGTGAAATATATGCTACATATCTTTTTTTTTTTTAATTTTTTTTTAATGTTTTTTTTTTTTTTCTTTATTTCTAGGAGAGAGAGAGACAGCATGAGCAGGGGAGGGTCAGAGAGAGAGGGAGTCACAGACTGAAACAGGCTCCAGGCTCCGAGCTGGCAGTCAGCACAGAGCCCGACGCGGGGCTCGAACCCACGAACCGCGAGATCATGACCTAAGCGAAAGTCGGACGCTTAACCGACTAAGCCACCCAGGCGCCCCTATGCTACATATCTTGATAAATATCACCATGCCCTGACCAGCAGGTGACTTAGTTATGGAGCTTTTATTATGGATCATCTTTAAATAATTTGTTTTAGCTTATTTATTTATTTTTGAGAGAGAGAGAATCTCCAGCAGTTTCCACACCCATCAGCACGGAGCCTGACGTGAGGCCCCAGCCCACGACCTGTGAGACCACAGCCTGAGACCAGGAGTCGGGTGTTTCACCGACTGAGCCGCCCGGGCGGCCCTGTTACTGTCTCAGGGGAGGCTGTGGTATCATTAATAAATTGGGAAGGAGGCACTGGCGGTGGGGACCGGACCGCCACGCTGACCGCTGAGCCCCTCTGGCTCTCGTCCCGGTGCTGCTGGAAGGCAGGGGTCTCCAGGGCACCCCGGCCCCTCCCCAGCCCCCGGGGCTCTGGCTGGGGTGGGGCCCACTGCCTTGGGAGATTGAACCTCCCGCACATCCTGCACGAGGGGGGGGCCGCCCTGCACAGACCCTTGCCCGCGGTCCCGGAAGCTCAGGGAGGGGTCCCCCGGGGGGGTGTCGCTCCGCTAGAGTGGGGTCTGCCAGCCCCTGACCAGTCCCCTCGGGGTGGGGCCCAGAGACGGCCAGGATGAGTCCCCCACCTCCACCCTTGACCAGCTGTGGGGCCAGGGGCCAGGGGGACACCGGGGGTGACAGGGGACCCTCTGTCTCCGCAGGGTCCACTGCCAGCTGGTCCGCCTCTTTGCGCGGGGGATCGAGGAGAAGCCTAAGGAAGAAGCACACGGCTGAGATGCCGTCACTCACCCCTGCCTCGCTGTGCTTGGGAACCGTGAACGTTATTTAAGAGAATTATTGCAGACCAATTACGTTGATATACACATTTAAATTTAGAAATTTATTTTTGATAGTTAACTCTTGATTTTAGAAAAAGCATCTACGTCAGTTGTGTGACCACGTCTGGCATTTTCGGTTCTATGTAAATCTTTGGGCTGCGTTTCACGTAACTCATCCTCAGCCCGTGGCACCTGGCAGTTTGGGGGCGCTGGCTGCTTAGATTTTAACGACGCCAACAGTGCGGATTTTCCAAGGGCCCGTCAGTGGCTCTCCCGCAATCATTGTAGGGACGGTGAACATGAGGTCACACCACCTGGCCGGGCGAGGTTTCCCGGCTCACAGACCCACCGGGCACGACTCACTCTGTAGTTGTTATGATCGGGTTTTGGAACTGAACTTCTGCTCAGGACACTTCCAGACCTTCTCTGTCCCGCACAGCTACAACGCGTTGGAGCCCTGCTCCGGGGACACCTCGGGAGCGGAGCATTGGCGTGGGGACACAGGCTGGGAGAAAAGCCGGGTCCTTGCCTTCATCGCAGTCGTGTTTCTCGGACAGTCGGCTGGTCGCAGGAACAATCAGGGGCCCCAGACACGGCGAGATGCCGGCGCTTTACGGCCACCCCGGGGCGGGCGGGCGGGGGTAGGGGACGCACGAGAAGCTGGCTCGCAGTAGAGAAAAATCCACCTGTGCGTGCCGCGTTCACCCCTGTTGGGGTGGGGGTGGGGGTCCCGAGTCCGGGGGCTCCTTGGCTGCAGGCCCCGAGTCTATACACTCGGTCCAGACTGGAGCTTTTCTTCGCACTCAGTTCTACGTAGTTACTGAAACTGTCGTCCTTTTCAGCCAGAATAGCATGAATAGTGTCTTCAGGGTTAGTATTGTCGATAGTTTTCCACTGGAGCCCAGGGGTTCCCTGTGGGCGTGGCCACCTGCCCCGGGGCGGCCCCTGAATGCGCTTGTGGCCCCGTTTCCTTTGTATCCGTGCTTGGCTGTATGGGAGATGCACCTAAAACAGCTTTATTTGAAATAAAAGACGCGGCTTGAGCTCCAGTTTGCAACGAGAGAGGAAGCCTGTTACAAGAGGCGGTTTACAAGCCGTCATGCACTTTACGAGTGCCCTTGACCTCACGTAGGTGCAGGTAGTCATTTTAGCATTAACAGACAATATATTTTTAGAACCTGCAGTGTTTATATTTTGAAGTATACATGAAATGTCCTATTTTATCATTCAACTGCAGGTCACAGAAAAAGGGCCGCTTTAACTGGCTTTTTTAATAAGATCACTTTATCAAGTGATTGTGCAAATCCAGTGGTTTAATAATTAGCGGGTGGGTGAAAAGTCTGGGTAAGAAAAGTAAATAGTCGCTGGCTGTTCCTGATTGTTGTTGGTGCTGCTGCTGGTCGGAAGGAAGCAGACGCAGGACTAGCAGGTCTGAGCGGGGGGGTGTGAGCGCCTCCCAGGGGGCTCCTGGCCACCCAGGGCCACGCTGTGGATTGTGTTACTTTGACAGGGTTTCCCGAAACAGGACTGGAGTGGCCTGAGTTTAGAAAACCAGCCCGGGGCCGGAGTCCACATTCACATCCGCCGAGAAAGCCGGCCCCACGGTCCCCGGATGGCCCACCACACGCCGACACCGCAGGCCTTGGGCGGTCCCCAGGGCGCCTGTGATTGTGTGACCGCCCCCCAGCGCTCCTTGTCAGTCTCCGCACGGGACGGAAGTACCTTCCAGACATTCCCTCGTGGGCAGGGGTCCTGAGCTCCATGACGTCCCCACTTGGAGCCCCAGCGTGTACCTCAGGGGTGACAGCTGGCTAGTGAGGACTTAGGGTCACCGAGAAGGGTTAGTCGAGGCTCTAACCTCCTTTGCGGCTCCGTGGCACAAACGCCCGCGCAGTAGTTCAGCTCTGACCCTCCCGCGCGCGCCGGCTCCCGAGGAGGGACCCGCTCGACGGGCAGGCGCGACTCTTCCTGTACAATCTCGTGTCACCGGGAAGGGCGGATGGAGGAGGCGGCTTCGTTTTCATTTAATCTTGCAGGTTTCAAGATTAGAAAATGGTGTATTTGCCCTGACATGTTTGAGAAGACAAAAATAAAGTTACTATGGGCAGAGGTTTTTTTTTTTCCTGTCTTTTGTAAGTTCCCATTATTTTCAGTGCAGAGCACGTTTTGTGAAAACACCTGTGTACGATTTAAACAGCCAGAGTGAAATGAGTGGCGTGTCCCTCCCAGCCAGGAAGTCCCTGCGTGCCCACGCCCCCCCTGCCCCTCCACGGAGCCCGGTGTTCTGTGTGCCGTTCCCTTTACCTGTGTGGGGGTCAGCATACGCTGTGTTGGCACAGGCTTGTTTTGAGCTGAAGACCATCAGGTAGCAAATGCGTAAGGAGCTTCCTGCCCCCCCCCCCCCCCCCCCCGCATCCTCACCTAAAAGCAGGACGTAGACGTCCCTTTGAGAAGGTAGCCCTCCCCTCACCCCTTCCGGGAGCAGACCCCCATCTACCGCTGGGGAGGCACCAAGGTGGGGGTGCACAAGCCTAAATCTTCTATTCTTGCCCACATGGGATTCCCCAGTAGGGGCGCCTGGGAGTCTCAGTCCGAATTCATCTGAGGTCATGATCTCACAGTTCACAGGTTCGAGTCCCACGTTGGGCTCTGCACTAACAGCTCAGAGGCTGCAGCCCACTTTGGATTCTGGGTGTCCCTCTCTCTGCCCCTCCCCACTTGCTCTAGCTCTCTCACTGTCTCAAAAAAATAAACATTAAAAAAAATTCCCCAGTTGGGGCGCCCGGGTGGCTTAGTTGGTTAAGCGTCCGACTTTCGCTCAGGTCATGATCTCGCGGTTCGTGGGTTCGAGCCCCACGTCGGGCTCTGTGCTGACTGCCAGCTCAGAGCCTGGAGCCTGTTTCAGCCTGTGACTCCCTCTCTCTCTGACCCTCCCCTGCTCTCGCTGTCTCTCTCTCTCTCCTAGAAATAAATAAAACATTAAAAAAAAAAAAAATTCCCCAGTAAAGTCATGTTACCTAAGAAGGCTGAACTCCTTTTCCTTTTTTTTTTTTTTTTGAGTGAGGGAGACAGGACCCTAAGGAGGCTCTGTGCCGACGGCAGACAGCCCTGTGTGGGGCTTGAACTCACGAACCTCGAGACTGTGACCTGAGCTGGAGTCAGATGCTCGATGACTGAGCCCCCCCAGGTGCCCCCCCCAAACCCTGATGTCTTGGCCTTTATCTTGTCACTTCTTGACAAAGTTCATTGTCCTTTTACTGAAGTGGCACATAACCCCTGGGGTCCGACGGCCTCTGTGGGGCTTCACGTCACACATCACAAACGTGGCGCGGCTTGCTCCTGTCCGTCCACCTTCCGTCGGCTTATCTGGCAGGACACGGCTACTGAGCCCCACGGCCAGAAGAGGGGTTCTCTCTCCTGAACGCTTAGATGCTCAGGCACATTGTTGTGTTGCTCGCTTTGCTCACTGTGTGAGTGGAGACCCGCCGTGTGCCCTCCTCGGAGGCTGCTCCATTCGACACGTTGAGACGTTTTAGCACGACACTGAACTTCCCGCCACATGAACGCTACACTCGTTCCCACTTAGCAGGGTCCTCACTCGGGGCCGCCTGGGGGGCTCAGCCGGTTGAGCGTCCGATGTCGGCTCAGGTCCTCATCTCACGGTTCGTGAATTCGAGCCCCGCGTCGGGCTCTGTGCTGACAGCTCGGAGCTTGGAGCTGCTTCCGATTCTGGGTCTCCCCCTCTCTACCCCTCCCCGGCTTGCACTATTTCTCTCAAAAATAAACATTTGGGGGAAAAATAAAGGTCCTCACTCAGGTTTTTCAATAGTTCTAGAGTTTTCTCTTAAGACTCTTTTAATTCTGTTTAGGTATATTCCTAAAAACTGTGTTTTGGGGCTGTTACCTTCTAAAAACACTTTTTTTATTTTACACAAAAATGTGATCTTGTGACTGCATCACGCAGCCTGCAGAAAACGTACGAGTGACAACTTCTCTGTAACTGCGGTTTCCGCACTCCCGTCATCACCCGTGGGGGGACTCGAGGGGCCGCCTCTACGACCTCACACGTTTCGTGAGCTCCCATCTGCGCAGCTCACACCGCTAGGGACCTCGGTGCCATAAGGGAGCGGGGCCCCAGGCCCCTGCAGGGGGAGGGGCGGGCTTCCCCACACACACCTGCACAGGACAGGGTCTTCCGGAGCCTTCCTCACCTCGCGGGCAGTGGCTGCCTGAGACCCGTGCAGCCGTCAGGGCCATCGCACCCCCAGTACCCTCACTCCAGCCTGCGTCACTGCGGACACGTAGGGGGTCAGCCCTGCACGTCAGTTCCCGTGGGTGGACAGAATCATCACCCCTGGCTCCTAACCTCGTAGCGACACCCCCCCTCCCCCGTGTACTCACACGGTCCTAAAACTCGCTCACTAAATGCTGGTACGGAAAACAGCAGGTGCTCGTGAAGGGAAGTGCACAGAGCCTTACAAATCACCGTGTTCCCGTCTCCTCCGTCTGCAGACCCTTCTCACCCTGGGGGGGTGGGGGAGGGGAGGGTCCTCTTCCAATTTGCAGCCAGAAGGAGCATTGCAGGGGCTCCGTCTCCCCAAGAATTAAGGCCCAAGTAGTACAGGGGCACCAAGGCGCCTTTTTTGGTTTCACGGACCCTCGGGTGAGGCCAACGGACGACGTCTCCCGAGCGCTGCTAAAATGCAGTGTCCAGGCCCCCGAAGGAAACCAACGTACTGAATACAGTTAGCAAACAGTCTCCAGAATCCCAATTAGGCAGATCTGTGCTACTTTATTGGCACCTTAAATAGTCAAACAGATGTAGACCCGGGAGCCCCATGAGCGAGGGGGCAGGGCCTGTGCCGCCCACACCCTAGGCTCGGACCCCTCCTCACCCTTCTGCCTCCAGAGAGCAGGGCCGGGCGCTCACAAGGACCGTCCCGTCGGGCTGTGCTGCAGTGGCGAGTGGGGGCTCTGCGGCTAGGAAAGCCCTCTCTTGCTGCCCGCAGAGTCGGGTCGGGGGACAGCAGGGCAGTTCCCAGGGGCCTCTGGCCCTTCGTGGCTACATCCCAGCCCCTAGGACGGTGGCTGCAGCAGACAGACAGACAGACGTAAAGGCGAACGGAGAGAAGGCTGGACGAACAGGTGGATGGATGCGGTACACAAGGCCACGCCTCTGGGGGCAGAGCTGGCTCTTCAGACCGGGTCCCTGTCACTTGGTGGAACCCGGGTGGGGCTGTGCCTCCCGGGGGCTCCCGTGGGCTCGGGGTGCCGGAGGCCGGGCGCAGCTCAGCTCGGTGCGGGACGGCGGGCGGCTCAGAAGTCGGCAGGGTTCCTGCATCTCTGTCTCCAGTGTCCGTGTCTGGACCAGCCAAGCCATAGGTGCCACCGGGGACCCCTCTGCCCAGGGTCCTCAAGTCCCCCCACGGCTCAGCCTCAGACCCCAGGGGAGGGTGCCAAAGATGCCCACCGCTCCCAGGGAGGTCACGCCCAGGCGGGGCCGGGACCTGCACCCCAAACCCGAGGCGCCACTTCTGTACCTCCTGCGGGCTCCTGCGTAGCCCCGCAAGCGATGGCCCCACCGCCCACTGCCACCTGCTGCCAGGCCCCGGATGCCCCCACCTGCAGGCGCTGGCCCCACCGGCCCGCAGTCTTCTGGAGCCTGGGCCCCTGTCCCCTGCTCCTCCCAGCCCCTCCCTCGTGGCCCTGTCCCACAGGCCCCGGGCACCCACCTCACCCCCGGGACCCTCCAGTGCCCGGTGGCCGCGGGACTCCTGGGCCACCGAGGGGTGCTGGGCTGCCCCACTCCAGCTGCCTGTGATGCACACAGGCTCCGCCAGGAAAGCCGTCCGCACCCCACCCCCACCGCTCCCCTGAGCACAAAGCATTTCAGGTTTATTTAAATAAAAATTATAATTTATACAAGACTTCTTTAAACAAACAAAGTTTTCTTAAAAAAATGTTACAGGGGTTTTTCATCGTTTCTTCATACAGTACAATCCTTTTGTTGAACAAAAACGACAGCAGTAACGACTATTTACAGGATCCAAAATAGACTGAAGCTTCAGACGTAGAAAAATGTAACATTCGTTCTAGTTCAGTGATTAGTCATAGAAATGAAACATCTGCCCAGATTTACACAATTCAATAGAAACGATGGTGCTCTCGGCCAGGAGGCTCGGAGCCCACAGGGGTCCGCGTTCCCCCCCGTGGCCGTGCTCAGCTCGTGGTCAGTTTTCATCTCCCTTTCTCCTCAAAAGGGACTCAAACCAAACCACCCCCTCGGCTGAAGAGGGTGAGGCCACCCCGTAGACAGGCCACACCCCGACCCCTTGGCGGCCCTGGGGAGGGGTGTGAGCGGCCCCCGGGGGATCACCCTGCAGCCCGTCCCCACGCACCTTGGGCACGGAGGGAGGGTCCGCTGGGGGGGGGCATCCCCCAGGTGTGCCCGAGACCCTCCCCGGGGCCACGGGAGCCGGTCCAGCTTTGTGGCAGCCAAAGCCAGGGTTTAGAGCGGGTTCTGCCTCCGGTGTTACGGAAGGGCGACCGGCGGGGCCAGAGCCGGTGGGGGCCGCGGTGCCCTCAGATCTCACCGACCGGGCGGGGGGTGTGCTTCATCAGACTGGTCGGCGGGGCTCCCCGGGGGCGCTGCCCAGGCCCTGGAGTGTGGCGCTCCAGTCCCCTGGGAAGGGGGGCTTGAGCGATGCCACCGGGTCTCACCCAAACCAGCAAATTAGGATTGGAGCAAAGGTAAAAATTACATCTGAAAAATGATACAAAAATAAGAAAAACAGCTTGCTCTCTGTAAAAAATATAATCTTCTGTTTCTTCAAAAAACAATCCTAGTGACACCCGAAAGGACTTGGAACAAGCCGAGGGGCCGGAGTAGTCGAGTCGGAAGTGTGCTGACCGCTGACCGCCACGGTCTCAGCCTGTCCTTCAGACGTCACAGGCCTGTCCCCACACAGCACCCCCGCCCCACCCCGGCCTCCGCCACAGGACTGCTGGCCTCCGGCAGGGGTGGGGCGGATGGGTGCTGGCTCACCCCACCCCCACCCTGGGTGCGAGCCGCCCGCACAGCTGCGCGTCCTCCTTCGGGGACACCGTCGGACACCAGGGGTGCAGACCGCCCGGCCCCAAACCTCCGGAGTGCTCCCCGAGCTGGTGCTCCCCCAAGCTGGTGCCCTCCGGAGCGTCCCTGTATGGCACCCCCGGGTGGCACAAGCCCGGCTGCTTCCGTCCCTACCCCACCAGGACCCCAGAGCCCCCTCCCTCACGCGGAGGGCAGCACAGGCCACGTCGTGGCCGATTTTCGTCTGAGAGCATAGCCCGGACCCACGGGCCTTGCGGCGTGCTCCACGGGGCTCCCCGCAGGGCAACGCGACAGCGATGTGCTTCTACCAGCACGTCACTCCCTGTCCTCACGGTTACCCCGTCCGGGACTCCCGGGGGCTCCTCAGGACGGCGCAGGTGGGGCAGCCCAGCATCGCCGCCCCCACTGAAGGGCAGCACAGGGCGGAGGCCGGATGGCGCTCCCGGCCCAGCCTCGCTGGGAGGACGCGCAGCAGGGGTCTCGCTAGGGGAAGGCGCGAGACCGACCGGCCCGTTTCCGGCCACGGTGCAGGGGCCTCGGAGCTGCTGGGCACCGACGTCCCTCACCCCCGGGAGGAGGGGCCGTGAGTGCTCCTCAGCTATGGCTTCTGGTGTGGAAGAGCTTCAGCCTCCGGAGGGCTGGGGCACGGCGGGGGCTCTGCCCAGGCGGGGGCATTGAGGCGGCCGCTGCGCCAGGCGCTGGCTGGGGCAGGCGCGCGCTGCGTGTCCTCCTTCCCGTGGGCCTCCGCGGACCCCTGCCTCTGCGTCCACGGGACACGCCTCACCCATCAGGTGGGCTGGCACTGGCTGCGGCCCCACCCCTGCGTGAGGGGGTCCATCAAACGCAGGGGAAACACAATAGAAACCATAGATCGAGGGGAATTATTGCAAAAGATCAGGATGTCCAAAGATTTTCCACTATCAAATCGTTTAAAAAAAAACAAAAAAAAAAAAAACAAAGAAAAAAGAGAACAACAACAACACCTTCCAGCAACATCCCCAGAGGAGCAACACTAGCTGTCGGTGCCAGACGCCGCCGCCGCTGTGATTTTCACGTACTGGCTGAAGATGGTCTCAAAGGCCTCGTCTCTGTGCACCATGGCACCAAACACCAGCGGCTGGCAGGGAGGAAAGGCCATGGGTGACCCGCGCAGCCGGGCGCAGCAGGACAGGGCGGCCCCAGCCTGGGTCCCGGCGGAGCCCCAGAGGGTCAGGTGTATGAGGGCAGACCCCCCCACCTGCGCAGAGGCCAGGCCCCCAGCCCTGGGGGGGTCCCCCAGCTCCACCCTCCCTCCCTGGGGACCCACACCGGAGACAGCAGTGGGGCTCCTGCGGCCCCAAGGAGGGAAGGAGAGCAGGGGCCCCCCAGCGCGGCTCTGGGCCCACCCCGGGCTCCCCGGCTTCCCGCCCGGCACTTACTTTCTGGGTCGATGGCGTCGACACGGCGATCCCCATGCCTGAACCCGGGAGGACAGAGAGGACCTTGTACTGAGGGGACGACAGGACACTGTCACCACGGGCCCCCGCCAGGGCCAGAACCAGGGCCAAGCCTGTCCCCACACCCCAGGGCCCACGGACTGCAAGCCCCACGGAGCCCCGAGCTTCCTGGCCACAAGCAGACAGACGGACTTCATGACTGAGAAACCAGACCTGCGGACGCCCCGTCTCACCCTCTCCCAGAAGGGCCCAAGCGAGGCAGGGTGTCCCTAAGGGGCACCGCGCAAGGGGAATGCCCCGCGGGGAGGCTGGGAGGGCCCAGGGGCCCAGCAGCCATGGGGGTGCCCCTGACATGCCAGTGAGCCGGGGTCCACCCCCCAACCCGGGCTGGCCTGTGTCCCACACGCTGAGACCCTGGAGACCGGGAGCAGGTGGCCCAGCCAGCCCCCAACCTGTGCGCGCCGGGCCCTGCTCCGGGCACCACACACTCCATGTGATCACGCTCGAGGGAAACGGGCTGAGGAAAGGCCTGAGACGGGGAGCATGTCAGGACTGAGGGGCCGATGAGCAGTGGCTACAGGGGCCCGGCAGCCTGACCTCCTGGGCCCACCTTGCTGTGCGTCCCTGACCCCTTTGGGGAGGGCGCCTGGCGCTGACCTACGAGGCGGTAGGAGAGGCCTGTGCACATGGAGGCTGACAGGAGCCGAGGGGGCTCTGCGTGGAGGCCTTCCGGAAGGGAGCCCTGCTGTGGGCAGGATTAAGTCCAGCAGGCACCGGCCCGTCCCTGTCAACACACCCGGCTGGAGCCCCCCAGCTTCACGGCCCTACGGCCTTCCTCTTCCTGAGACCAGAAGAGGCAACGGAGAAGGGAAGCCCCCCCCCCACACACATACCTTCTGGATGTCCGTGATGTCCACCAGCTTGATAACTTTGTTTCTCTTGGAAGAACCGGATTTGGAGCTTTCGAAGCACAAGTAACTATGGGGGGAGAAAGAAACAGAGGCATAACCCAGCACCTGAACAGGGATACACCACCAGCCCGCCGCCACCACGGTCCCCAGGGGGCGAGTGGCGATCCCCAGAGAGCCCCTCCCTCCCACCGCCGTGCAGCGGCCTTTCGCAAAAAACTGCACTTTTACAAAGAGTTCCGTAGTTTTTATAAACTAAACCCACCGCCCTGCACGGAGCCTGGTGGACAGAAGGATGTCAAGCATGCTTGTGACATCCGGCCAGAACCAGGAATGTCCCTGAGGCCTGTTCCCTCAGTGACAGGAGTCGTGGCCGTGGCTGTGAGTGTGGGGACAGGGCAGCCGGGGCCCCCGGGGCTGAGAGCAGATTCCACCCCGGAGCCGCTCTTCCCGCTCCTACGCCGGGCAGAGGGGGCCCCCAGGGGTAAGCTCCCCATCCAGTCTCGTTCCAGGAGAGAAGACAAAGCCTTTCCCCGAAGCGGAGGAAGGAGCACGCCGTGGCCCCTCAGGCCCGCCCCGCCGAGTCACTCACTTCTCCGTCACGTACAGAACCCCGTTGCGGATGTAGTCCGTGGGCATCTTCCGGTCCCGGTTAATCAGGCAGCAGCGCCAGCCATTCTCGCACACTAGCGGGGACAAAAGTGACCGTGACCTCTCCCTCCATTCACCACAGGAGCCCGTCTGCCCCATCTTTCCAAGGACGGACTGACACGCACTCCCCACCAGCAGGTACACAACACCCTGAGAAGGAGGCAGGGTGCCCCCTGCCCCCCCAGCAACCACGTTTTCACATCCCGGGTCCGCGGGAGGAGGGGCCGGGAGCAGGTCAAAGTCGGTTCTATACAGCTTTGCTCAGCAGCTGGTCATCACACCCCACAGACGGCCAGGCACTTCAGAGCCCAGGGCACCTGCCGGGTCAGTTCAGGGCAGGCCCTTCCCAGGAGGCTGACCAGGGACCAGAGCTCCCGGCTGCTTCCCACCGCCCGGCTCTCCCCGCACGGCTCTCCGACAGGTCATGGCCAGGTCATGGCCAGGATGAGCCAGGGGCAGTGGGGAGGACCTCAGGGCAGCATGCATGACACTGGGACAGCTCTGAGCTCTGCACTGGGGGACCCTCTGGATTTCTGCTGCCAAACCACCTGCTGCAGCAAAGGGGCTCCCCCCGTGTGGGCAGGGGCACACTCAGTTCCTCCCGCCTGCTCGCCCCAGACAGCCCTCTGAGCCCCGGGGCTGTCCCTGCCAAGGGCCCCCAGCACGGGAGCCACCCCCCCCCCCAAAACCAGGGCGGGTCACAGACTCTGGGCTCACGTACCTGCCAGTGGTCGCTCGTTCTCTGTCAAGTTAAAGATCTCGTGGAAATTGCCTTTCTTGGTACCATGAAAGCGACCAGTGTCTTCATCCTTGCTCAGGCCGGCGGGCGCGCTGGACACATAGCTCCGCGAGGAGGCGGTCTGCAGCTGCTGGGCACACGCATGCCCGTTAGGCTGGGCCTGGGAGGGACTGGGTCCCGCCGCCCCCCACCCTTACCCGGCTGTAATCGTATGGGAGGTGCAGCCACGTGTGCCCAGACAGGGGGTGCGGTCCCCCTAAGAGCCCCTCCAGGGGCGCTCCTCATCCCAGAGGGCAGAGCAGCCCCACAACAGCAGGGAGACCTCCCGTCTCCCCAGCAGTGTCCTGACTCCACAGGCCGAGGCTGAGCCCGCACCCCAGCGCATGCAGCCCCTCCCCCACATGTCAGAAATGGGGCGCAGCTGAGGGACGGGCCACTGAAGCAACATCAGAGTCAAACGGCCACGACACAGTGACACATGGCATCGGGAGGGGGACTTCCCCACGGACGCCACACCCGGTCGTTCCCTGACAGCTGGCCAGAGAGCAGACAACAGATGCATGTGCCACCGAGAGGAAAGGGGGTCCCCATGACATAAGGTCACAAACACAGAGGCTGAACAGAGCTGCAAGCCACCAGCACAGACACCTGGGCGGGGTCTCCCTCCTCCGGGAAGCCCTCCTCCTTGCTGCTCTCAGTCTCTCCTGACTGGCCAGCGCTGGTTGCTCTTGACCCCCACGAAGGTCTTCTCTCCCCGGGCGCCCCAGGGCTGGGACAAGCCCCTCGTCTCCTCCCACGCCCTCGGGGAGCCAGGCTGCCCGCCTCACCCAGCCTGCACCCCAAGAGCCCAGCTGCTGGCTCACCGAAAAGCTGCTTGTGCACATGCAAGCTTCACCCCTGACAAGGAGCCTGGACTCCCAACGGGCGTTTCTGTCCTGGAGCCTGACCTGCGCCTGACCCAGAGCTTCCCGCCCATCAGCGGGTCACTCCTCGGGGGACACTCACACGCAAGTCTCAGAAATCCAAAGTTCCCTCCTTCAGGAAGCCTTCTTAGACCTCCCCAAGAGCCGTCCTCCCCCACTCATCTGAGACCGAGGAGAAGATGGAGGCCAGCTGGTCCTCCGTGCCCCGACCTGGGACGCAGTGCCTAACACCCACAGAGCCTCCCACCGTGATCGAAAACAGGCCCAGCAGCAGCGTACGGGCACGAGGTGGGCCCCAGCCTCAGGGCCAGGGACGGAAGGGCTGGACAGCAGCCCCCAGGGGCCCCTCCTCCCACGCCCCCAGGCTCTGGGCATCTGTGACCTACACCCTGAACCCTGCCTGCCATTGGCTCGGGGGCCACACGGCTCAAGTCTGTGGGAGGGTCCCTGGGGGTCCCTGAGGTGGGTGGGGGCCTGGCCTGCCCAGCACCAGCCAGCGCCCAGGGCTGGTGCGCCCCCCGAAACAGCAGTGCCGGGTGGCAGGGAAGTCCCCACAGCACCGCGTCTGCTTCGAGGGCCCCACAGCATGGGCCGCGGCCCAGCCCAGCCTACCCGGCGCGACACGGCGGCGTTGGAGCGCTCTTTGAGCTGGGGGTCCGTGGGCAGGCTCTTCCAGATGATGTAGGGGGTGTCGTATTTGGCTCGCAGTCTCGGGCAGCGTTTGAAGATAAAATCAATCAGGAAAAACTTGATTCCGGCGTAGAGTCCTGGAGACGGGGAAAAGCAGTGCCATTCCATCTGGGACCAGAACCACAGCCACATCTGTCCCCTCAGCATAGTGGCCCTGAGCCCCGGCCTGTGGAGGGCAGAGCGCCAGGGCACACGGAAGGCCTCACAGAACCAGGGGTGGCCGGCACAGGGCGGGGGGGGGGGGAGGGGGGCAGCAAGAGGGCCAGGCAACCCCAGCCGAAGGGGGTCCACTCAGGCTCCTGTCAATCAATCCACCTCACGAACAAGTTACGACCCCCAAGGGTGACATGAAAGAAAATGCAGGGGACCCACTCCCTGCCTGCCGCCCTCTGACCCGGCGGGCCCCCTCCCACCCCAGGTCAGAGAACTGGTGTCCCGGCCGAGGCCCCTGAGAAACGGCACTGAGGACATTTCATGTTGCTGGCGCCAGTCACTTCCCTCAAGGCCACACTGGTAGAGTGGCCGTCTACCCGCCCTGGCTCCCCGGCTAGGCCTGCAAGGAGAGTGCCGACCAGAGACCAGGGCTGCGGCGGCACGGGGGGTGGGGGGGGAGGCGTGGGCAGGTGGGGACGGCCCCCATGCTGTGAGACCCCCGACCCGCGTGGCCCCAGCTCGGAGGCAGCCCCACCCGTGCTCTGAGGCTCCGCGTGGGGCAGGAGTCAGCGTCTGGCCCGGGGAGTGGGATGCAGCTTCCTGGGGCAGGTGAGCGGAGCGGGCTGGGGCAGCCTCAGGCCCACGGCCTGGGCCTCAGCACAGCCTCCACACCTGCCCGCACCTTCCTCCCTGCAGAGATCCCGGGCAGGGGTCCCAGTGAACCCACGGGGGGCTCAGGTCCTGCCATCCCGTGGTTTGAAATACGGACAAAGGCCACATCCTGCACATCCAGCTCTGTTGCCTGGACTCTGCACACACCCCACCCCAGAATTAAACCCTCCGCACCCACCCCCCTTCCCTCTGCCACGAAACGGCGACATCACCTACCCGCCAGTCCAGCGCAAACCCTGAACCCCCCTCCCCGGCCATCCCTTCCTCCCGCAGGTCTGACCACCCTGCACAGGACGGAGGCCACGGCTCCCCCCTGACGGCCCCACGCCCACGTCTCCCCTCCCTCGGCCTGACCCATCACGGCCCCCGTGGGCACTCGGGCCACGTCTCCAGGGTTCGGGCCTGTGTCTCCCGAATGTGAACGTTCTGACGAGAAGCCACCGGATGAGGCCCCGAGGGAGGAACGCCAGCGCGTTAGCAGCTGACCTCCAGGAGGCACGTGGCACGTGGCGGATGCGCCGGTGGGAAGCGGCCCCGGGGCCCCCTGTGCCGCACTCACCCCCGGCTCAGGAGACGAGGCACCTCCTTACCCAGGGCCAGCCCCACCAGGCGGTAGGGGAAGAAGCAGGAAGCGAGAAAGGCGGCCCACAGCGCCACGTACAGCTTCTGTGTGATCTCAGGCTGGACCCACATGAACAGGCTGGAAGGGGAGAGGGGGGCTCAGCAGGGGGGCGGGGCCGCGCCCCCGAGGCCACAGGCTGGGGGCCCCTCACTTACTTCTTGATCTTTTCCAGGATGTCGGCCATCTTGCCAAAGAGATTCTGTGTGTAGAAGAAGCCGCAATCACAAGGGGTCCCCGTCCACACGGCCAGGTCGGGATGACTGGGTTCGCGGGCCGGCCTGAGAGGTGCAACCCCCGTGTGGCCACGGCCGGGTGACACAGAACCCCGACATCCTGCCCAGCCACTCGAAGGCCAAGGACAGGGTGGTGGGTCGCGGGCAAGGCCCAGGCTAATGCACAGACCGCGCCCCTCCTGGCGGTGGCCGGGCCCCCTGGGTAGGCGTCCACGCCCCAGGGCACCAGCCTCAGGCTAGACCAGGAGGGGCCGCCCGCCCGCCAGGGTTGCCGCCTCGGGGTCACGGGCAGGCTGACGGCGGGTCGACAGACAAGCCAGGCCTGGGGTGTTGGGGCCCCCTGTGGGTGAGGCTGGCGCAGAGACGCCCCCAGGCCGGAGCCCTAGAGGGAGCAGTACCTGGGCTTTCTGGGCGACGTCCAGCACGAGCTGGAATTTCTCAGACACGGTCAGGTCCTCCTTTGGAGGCTCCTGCAGCCAGAGGGGAGAGAGAATTTCCACCGAAACTGAGCAGCTCAGAGGGAGGAGTCCCAAAAGCAGCTCAGGGGCCTCCCAGCCCCGGGAGCGGGAGTCACTCTGCTGCCCCGCACGGCATGGGCTGGCCCTGGGGTGTCCTGGGGACACCCCTCTGGTGCCCGGGAGGGCAGCGGGGGGCAGCGGCAGTCCCCTCAGCCAGCAGGGATCACACTTTGAGGAGTGTCTTCTAACGGGCATCTAAGACCACAAAGCCCTCAGCGCCTCACTGCAGTGAGGGAAACTGAGGCTTGTCTGAGTTCATTCAACTGGAACCTCCCAAGGGCCTCCTGGACACACAGGCCTGCCCCCCCGAGACGCCCCCCCCGACCCCCCAGGGACCCTGTGGCACCACTGCACCCCGCACCCCCACTGGGAGCTCCACACAGAGCAGGTGCTCTCCCCCGTGCTCGTGCCGGGCAGCTCCACCCCACAGGCCACAGTCTCCCTCCAGAGCAGGCCAGCAAATTTTCTCTAACGGGCCACAGAGTAAACCCCGGTAGCTCGGCCGGCCACGGGTCTCTGCCACAGCTACTAAGCTCGGCCGCTGCTGCCCCAAAGCATCCGTAGCAGTGCACAAGTGAAAGGGTATGGCTATGCGCCAATAAAACTTTATTTATAAAATCAGATGGAGGGCCGTGAGCTTGCTGATCCCTGCTCACACACCCACTGGTCCAGGGAGGATGTGGGGCACTGTAGGACCCCCCCCAGTGGATCACATCCCAGCCGGGAAGGGTCAGGACAGGCCGCTTCCCATGCAGCCAAGCCTTGGCCAGCAAGGGGCACATGGGGCGCCGGCTGGCAAGGGGTCACAGTGGGGCCATCCAGGGCCCCGTGCTGGGGGGCACTGACTTCCTGCTCCCTGACCTCGACTTGCCAGGCAGGGCTCCCCAGGGCAGCCACACAGCTGCTTCCGGGGGCCTCAGGGAGCCCACACGGGGCCAAGGGGTCGCTGCCTGGCCAGGACTTACCACAGGCTCTGACACCTCAGGCACGATGCTCCACTGTATCCTCCAGCCCCTGGCCAAGAGGAGACAATCACACGCCTTTAACGGGTGGCGCCGTTAGAGGGAGGACCTCAAAGCCCCAGCCCTGTGCTCCTGACGGGGAAGGAGTGGGGGACAGAAGGGGCTTTGGAGACCCTCTGCCGTTGACTGCCGAGCCCACCAGGGCTGCCCCCGGCTCTTGAGAATGGACGATTCAAGGTCACCCTCACCGGCCCCTCCTCTGGGGGCCCAGAGGTAAAACAGACACACTTCAAAGTACCCCAAGGTGACGGGTCTTTCAAAGAAAGTCAGCGCCGCGGCAACAGCCCACACTAGCTGACCGTGCCTCGCCCGGGCACAGATGACCCCTTCACCCGTGTGTAAAGACTTTCTTCTCTACAAAACATTTTCAATTGAACCAACTCAGCTGGCACCGGGATGCCTAGGACACTGGCATGTGAAGTGTGAACTCTTGAACAACTGTGTAAAAATCTGGACCGCGGGGTCCTCCTCAGGCCCGCGGCGAAGGCGGGGTTCACGGCTGGGGCGATCGCATGCTCAGACGGACCGGGCAGCCTGGGGACAAGGGGCATCCCAACGGAGCCCCAGAGGGTGCTCCCAAGAGCACAGAGGAAAGACGCGGCAGGTTGCTTGGGCCTGGCGATGGCGAGGACCCTCACTCTGAACCCCAGGACCCCCCGGGGCACAAAGGCTCTGCAGCTGCATCAAGGCCCCTGGGATTCCGTCAACAAGCAGAAGCAGCTGCAGCGACCCCGCGGCCGCCCGCCGGCCGAGAGACAGAACCGCTGGGGGGCTGGACAGTCACCTGCTGCGACCCCAGCAAGCCAGGGGGGGCGGCCATCGTCCCGGGGGCTCAGGGGCCCTACCCCACCACGGGACTACTCCCCAGTGACCTGTGTGTGAGGCAGCCCCCCCCCCCCCCACCGCCGGCTCAGAGACACGGCACCACCACCCACACGGGCACCCGGCACGCTCACCTGGCTATGAGGTAATTGAGGGATAACCTCAGAATTGCTAGGAATAAGAACATGGGGACGGCCCAGCCATGCCACACGGCGTTCATGTACACCTGCAGGCCCGAGGGAGACCGTCAGGCAACCGGACAGGCCACACCCCTCCGCTGTCCCCCCGCCCCCCTGCCCCACCAGGCCATGAAGGGAGCTGGGCGCCCAGGCCCCCAGCGGGAGGGAGGGCACAACGGGGAGGCCCTGGGAAGAGCTGATTTCTCAGCAGGAGTTCCTGGGTGGGAGGGAGGATGGACAGGGGGCTGCTCTGGGGGTGCAGGGAGGGGTGCCCCAGGAAGCAGCTATAAACATGGCCTGGGTGGGGAAGAGACCCCTGCCGCGGGTCCCCTGCGTAGAGCTCGAAGCCCCACCAGGACTCAGCATGGCCAGGCGAGGTGGCCGACTGCTGGCTGAGACCCCACTATGTGCCACGTGCCACGAGCCGCTCGGGCACCTCCGGTCCGGCCCCGCCTGTGCCTGGCATAGAGCAGACGCTCAGATGGGGGCAGAGAGTGGGATGCGGGGGGCTCATGTGGAGGAGGCCAGGAAGGAGGGTCTGAATGGCCGGCACGTGTATTGGTAATAATATATAAGCAGGACCAGGCCTCGTGGAGCAAACGGCTTATGAAGGGGGAGCCCCCTGGATGAAGGGGGGGGCCCTGGGATGAAGGGGAGCCCACAGGATGAAGGGGCCCCCCAGGATGAAGGGGGTGGCCAGGGCCCTGCCACTGAGTCCTATTCTCTGTACATACACAAAATGCTCAGGGCTGGCACCAGGCTGGGGGATTTAGGGCAGCCTCAGAACCTTCCAGAATCCAGAGGCGGGGATGCCTGTCTCTGGCCATGCGGCTGGCAGGCAGGTGGGAGGCCTGTGTCCCCCTCCCAGTGATAATGGGGTCTCCTTGTGCGGGACTGGGGCTGGCTATGGTTCAGGCAGGGTGGCCGAGTGCCCTTTCCCCAGAGCACATGGCAATGCCAGCCTGCTGCACTGCCACCCGCTCCCAGGGAGGGCCCCCAGGCCCCCACGTGTTTGCCAGGAGCCTCCCCCAGCCCCAGGTGCCCAGCAGGAGGGAGCTGGGGCCGCCCCTGGGCAGACAAGCCTCTTCCTCCTCCTCTCCCCAACTCATCCAGGAAAGCGGACCGAGGTGTGGACAGAGGCCCGTTCCTGAGAATTCAGCCTCGGGGGTTGTCTGCGCGGGGCGGTGGGGGGGAGGCCACTGCCAAGGCCCGGTCCTTGTGACAACTCAGGGCTGGGTATCAGTGGCCCCACTGCACAGCCAGAGCAGCTAAGGCGCCGTGTCACCAGGGAGAGCTCGGAGACCGTGCTGGCCGCCTGCTGGCCTGACAGACCGTCCCTGACCCCAGGGACTCACGGTGAAGGCAATGGCGGACGTGTAGACGGAGTACCAGTCCGATAAGGCAGAGAGGTTCTTCACAAAGCTGGTGACGGGTTTGGCACCGCGCTCTGGGGACAGAACAGACCATGGTGAGGCCAGAGCTTGGGCACACCTGGGGGGCCAGCAGTGTGAGGGGCATGAGCAAAGGGGACCCCGAATGACTTGGGCTCATGGTACGCCAGACCCCCCGCTGGGCTCCCTCAGCCATGCTGGTGCCACCGCGGGCAGCTCCCTGCCCCACGCCCATGCCACAGATAGGACAAAGGGGCAGCTGGGTGCAGGGGATGGAGGGGGCCTGTCATCACCCGGGGCCTGGCAGATAATTCAAGATGCACCACTTTCCACTGGGGCTTCTAGACCTGGATGGAAACTTCCAGGCCCAGCTCAGGGATGGACAGAGCTGGCCTCATCCTGTCCTGCTCCAGATGGACAGCTACCTTGTTCCTAAGGAACCTCCAGGAACATCTTTCTGGAAAGATGTCCAGTTCAGCCGCAAGCCCCTGCCCACTGGCCCCACACTCCCGCACTCAGGGGCCCCCCACACCCGCACCAGGTACTCACTGAGTCGCCTCATGTTTTCCGTCAACCTGAGAGAGAGGGAGAGAGAGGTGAGTGCCAGCGCCAGCACACCTGCATCCCCACTGCCAAGCTCCGCTGCCACATGGGGCACAGCATCACCTGGGATGCGGGGGCCACACTGGGGTGCACCTCACTGCTGCTCACTAACTTGGGGGGGTCTCACCCACGCTGCTGTCCCTCCTCTCCTGCCCGTGTCCCAGAACCCGAGTCCCCCAGACCACCATCCCACACGCTGTTGGTCACCATGCACAGTGAGCCTCCTGAGTGAGGGGACACGGTGGCTACCATGTGACCCTGCCCCCCCCCCCCCAGGCACACACACCCCCCGGGAAGGTGGCCAGGCCCTGGGACCAGCCCTGGCGGCAGCCACTTGGTGGCCTTGCCGAGACGCTGGCCTGGCTCTGAAGCCACAATGCAGCGACGGGCTCCACGAGGGCCCACCTCCGGGCGCTGAGGGGCTCCTCCGTCTCCACGGTGCTCTCCTCGGGCTGGAACCGGAAGTCCTCCACGTACTCCCCAAACTTCTCGTAAAACCACTTCTGGACCCGGGGGCACAGCCCCTGGCTCCGCCGGTCTGCGGGGAGGGGGCCCCAGTGAGGAATGCGGGTACAGTGGGGTGCAGACACCCTGACACTGAGTCTGACCCGCTTCCACCACGAGGCGCGACGCGGCCCCCGCGGACCACATGGGGTCTCTTGTCACACCCACGGGGCGCAGGGGCTGGGGTCTGCGTCGCCCTCCTTTTCTCTGCATTTGAGGGACGGCCAGGGGGCATGTACACCCGGGGGGCTGTGTCCTGGTCGGGACCCCAGAGAAGAAAGATGCCCAAAACCTTCAAAAAGGAGCCACCTCAGACTCAGAAAACCAGGAGGAAGCTGTGAACCTGGAGCGCTCTGCACAGTCACCTGCAGGGGGCGCTGTCCTGCCACAATGAAGGAGCGGAGGGCGCGGAGGTGATTCAGTGCTGGCACTCCACAGGCCTGGACTGTGCACGCAGGTCTGTGCACACAGAGGCAGCCCAGGCCCATGGAACAAGCAGAGGTCTCGGAGGAGAAAGGAAAGGGAGGGTCTGGGGGGGCTTCTCGGCCCTCCCTGGAGCGGGACGGGGTTCAGTGCAGACAGGGGTGGGCAGCCACCTGGATGGCTGGAGGACAGCACATGAGCCCTCGGGCCCGCCTGGGTCCCCATGAAACCACACTAGGGATGCTGACTCGTGAAATCCACATTCCTTTCATTTTTTCCAACCGCTTAAAAATGCAGAAACCTTTTAAAAAATGTGAAGTCGGACAGGAGGCTGTGGTTTGCCAACTGCCAGGTCTATGTCGGGCCTGTGGCTTCGGCACCCCTGACCCGTCCGCGCTGGCTGCAGGGCGGGGCACCACTCAGGACACCTGTCCCCGCCTCCCACTGTCCCTAACTCTGCACACAGAGCCCACCGCACCAGCGACCAGGGCTACAGAGTGGACCTCGGCTTGGGGACCCGGAGCATTGGGGCCTTTCCAGCCTCCGCTTCTCTGACACCCCCCCAGGCATACAGGAGACCCCTCTATCGCGGTGCTTGGCGGGGGCCTGGGGTCTCTCCTGCCACCCCTGGCTTAGAACCCGGGTCTGGAGTGTGCAGCCCAAGGGCCCAGGGAGATGATGACCCAAGGGGCACCCACGCCTGTACCCCTGTACCCACGTCCAGCACCGGGGCCCTGGGGACAGGCCAGCTTCCCCTCTGGAAGACAGGAGGTGGCTCGCGTCCCAGCTGGGCCTCCAGGGGGCGGGTGCCCCGTGAAGAGGCTTTCCCTCCTGGGTCTCGGCTTCCTGAGCTGTGTATGAGGCAGGCCTCACCCTAAGGCCCTTCCAGTGTGACTCAGCTCCCAGAACATGGGGGGCCGGGGGGGGGGGGCTCACGAGTGGTCAGCCTGCGGGAACGGGTCCCAGGTCAGGAGACAGAAGGGCCAGGCCCACCACGGGTCAGATCCCTAGACAGCTGGACAGAAAATCCAGTTTCTTCCCAGGACATGGTTAGGAAAGACAAAGGGTCGAGTAAGATAAAGGACTGGGCTCGGGGCGGGGGCACGTCCGGACCACGGCGGCCCCCAGGTCAGTGGCCGAGAGGCCAGTGTGACAGCGACACTGCTTCAGTCCCGAAAGGCTGAGGCAGGTACCGTGCGCTATTTTTACAGAAAAAGAAAACCACGTCTCATGTGTTGGGGCCCGAGCCCAGAACCAGGCCCAACGCCCACCCACGGCCCGCCCCGGCCGCCCACAGGGGCCCTACCTGCTCCGTTATTGACCTGGGCCTGTCCCTTCGGAGGCTGCGGAGCCGGCTGCTCCTCGGTTCTTCAAGAGAGAGGAGAAGAGGCAGGAGCCCTGTTAGCTCACACCGCGGCACGCATCGGGTTCCGCAAAGTCCTGGCGCTCGCAGGGGGCAGGGGGCCCACCGCACTCGAGCGGCTCCTCCCAAGGCGCTGGGCTCCGCCGGGACCTCACTGCTCAGACGCCGTGATGGCAGCAGGGCTACATTCACAATGGATGCGCTTTCTTGTTTTTTTAATAACCAAATAGTTTCTCATAAACGTGCAATTCTTTTCTCTCCTACTAACACATCTGCTCTTTTCTACTGATTGATTGATCTTGAGAGAGAGCGCGAGTGTGGGGGAGGGGCAGAGAGGGAGAGACAGAGAATCCCAAGCAGGCTGCACATTCAGCCCAGCCCAATGTGAGGCTCAAACTCAGGAGCTGTGAGATCCTGAGCTGAGTGAAGCGTCAGACACTTAACCGACCGAGCCACCCAGGTGCCCCTGACACGTCTGTTTATTAAGTTCAGAGTAAGTGTCCCTTCCGCTCACTAGCTAGCGTGCTAATAAGAAGGTACTTATCCGTATGTCCTCAGCAAGCCCCGTGCAAGGCCACAGGCCGGCCGTGCCAGCCACCTGCCTGGCTTGCTGCCCCTGTGGCCCAGCCACAAGCCACCTGAGCAGCCCCCCGGCCTCAGAGCCCTCTCCTGGAGTCCCCCCAGACCCTGATTGTTGATCTTTCAGCCAAAGGGCCTGATGGAGCAGAGCTGGCCCGGCCCCTGGCCCCCAAGTGGTGCTTTGGCCAGGGCCCCCCCACACTGTTGCTGTGGCTCCCAGGCCTGCGGGACCCCAGGATGTGGGAGAGGTGGAGCTCCAAGCAGACCTCAGTAGGCTCTTGAGGGGCGGGGCAGAGGACTCTTCCAAGACAGACATTGCAGGGCTGGGCAACCCTCAGCTTCGCGGAAGGAGGGGGTGCGGTTTCTGCCCTGTTCACATAACCGGATTCCACACCACACTCCCGTGAACCGACCTGGTTTGCAGGCTTGAAAGCCGCGAACGGAATCTGGAGCAGGAGGCATGGGGGACGGGCTGGACGGGAGACCAGCACGGTGAGTGAGGTTGCAGCCTCACTAAGCAGTGGGCGAGGGAGACACGAGACAGAGGTGGAGGCCACGCTCAAGGAGGAGGGGGCCGGCTGTCCATACCCATAGCTACCACCGACAGACGGGACTTACTGGGACAGGAGAGGCGCCCAGGACCCGGCCGGCCGAGTGCCTGCCACTCCGGGACATGTGTGACGGCCCCAGGACCAGGGTGCTTCTGCTGAGCCTTGGAGGTTCCGGAAGCTGTGGCTCACCTGAGCAGCACTAGCAAACTTCCCCCCACCCCCAGCCTGGGCCCGGGGGCACACCACGATGGACAGAGCCCTGCCTGAGCCATAGGTGGGCCTACGGTCCGAGTGGTAGCTGGCCACTTTCTGGGGTCCTGGGCTCGGTTTGCACTGTCACTGTGATTTTTCTAACACGATTACCTGCTAGAAACAAACAGGAAGTTGTTTATTATTTTTTTTAACGTTTATTCATTTTTGAAAGACAGAGACAGAGTATGAGCAGGGGAGGAGCAGAGAGAGAGGAAGACAGAATTGAAAGCAGCTCCAGGCTCTGAGCTGTCAGCACAGAGCCCGACACAGGGCTCAAACTCACGAACCTTAAGTTCATGACCTGAGCTGAAGTCGGACACCCAACCAACTGAGCCCCCTGGGTGCCCCACAAACAGGTATTTAGACAGGAAGGGGCTGCAGGCCGCCCGCAGGGAGAGAAGGCGGGAGGGCACAGGTGTGGGTACTCTGGGAGACGCGTCCCACCAGACCTGGACTGCTGTCTGTCCTGTTACGCGCACCAGCCTGGGAGACAGACGGACAGCGGGGAGATGGAGCATCAGGACACCGCAGCCTGCGACCTTCAGGCGCACGGTCCCGCCCGCACTCCCTGTAAAGTCAGCAGGTGACCGCAGGGCGACAAGAGCTCTGTGACCGTGACCTCAATCAGAAAAAGAGGGCCTTGTATTTCCAGTACCTGTGGACTCTTCCGAATGTTCCAGGACAACCTACGCTGATGCTCGATGACGGACCAAACGAGGCTGGAGTGGAACACACCGCAGCTGCTCTTTGAAAATCCAATTTTCTGGGGCCACCTGGGGGGCTCAGTCAGTTACGTGACCAATTTCAGCTCAGGTCATGATCTTGCAGTTCATGGGTTCGGGCCCTGTGTCGGGCTCTGTGCTGACAGCCTGAGCCTGGAGCCTGCTTCGGATTCTGTGTCTCCCTCTCTCTCTGCTCCTCCCCTGCTCACACTGTCTCTCTCTCTCTCTCAAAAATAAATGAACATTAAAAAAAAAATCCAATTTTCTGATCTGCAACCACCTGAGTGAGGCCAGAGGGCACTGAGGTCCAGGAAGCTCCGAGTGTGACTCCAGGGCCGGGCACCAGGCTCACTCTGCCCTGCCCCGCCCCGGGCTGGGGGTCTGTCTCACCCCCACACAGAGCGGCCCTGGCCAAGGCTCGGTACAGGGTGTGGCCCAGCCCAGGGCGGCCCTGAGCGGAGAATCCGAGGCCAGGGTCCCAGGCGAGGCCGGGCCACACACCAGGCAGGAAAAGGATCTTGCCTATTAACGAATAAGCTTTAATTAAGGTGGTTTTTCAGAAATTTTCTTTAAGGGGCACCTGGGTGGCTTAGTCGGTTAAGTGTCCGACTTCAGCTCAGGTCAGGATCTCGCGGTATGTGGGTTCGAGCCCCGCATCAGGCTCTGTGCTCATATCTCAGAGCCTGGAGCCTGCTTCAGATTCTGGGTCTCCCTCTCTCTCTGCCCCTCTCCCACTCACGCTCTCTCTCAATAATAAACAAAAAAATTTTTTTTCTTTAAAACTAAAACAGAGGTTTAGAGGTTTACATAAATGTAATTCCCACGTTTCAGTCCTACAGCTCATCTGCAGCTTGGGGTGTGCACGCGTGTGTGTACGTGTGTGATGTGTGTGCACGTGCATGATGTGTGCGCATGCGTGTGGTGTGTGTGCATTTGTGATGTTTGGTGTGCATGCAAACACGTATCTGTGATGTGTGGTGTGTGCGCATGTGTGATGTGTACGCGCACGTACATGTAATGTGTGGCATGTGTATGCACACATATGTGTGGTGTGTGCATTTCATGAGCTTGTGATGTGTGGTGTGCACTCATTCATGTACCTGTGATGTGTGCGCGTGTGGTGTGTGTACGTGCGTGTGGCGTGTGAAGCATGTGCACATGCATGTTGTGGTGTATGATGGGGGGGTGTGCATGTGTGTGGAGGGGCCCCCTCCTCATGCTCACCCACCAGGGATGGCCCACGGCCACCCCAGACAGACATCAAGGTGACCGTACAAGAGGTCATCACTTGTGGGACACTCAGCTGGCTAAGCGTCCGACTCTTGATTTCAGCTCAGGCCATGATCTCAGGGTTCGTGAGATCGAGCCCCATGTTGGGCTCCATGCTGATGGCACAGAGCCTGCTTGAGATTCTCTTCCCAACTCTCCCCAGATCATGCTTTCTCTCTGTCAAAATAAATAAATACTAAAAGAAAAGAGACAGAAGCCATCACTTGCATGAAACCTGCTTCTCCTTGTACCTCCTCCTTCAGATCTCAGTTTCCAGAAGGTTCCTAAACCCTACTCCCATGTCAAGTGTGGGGGGGGCAGCCCCACGATGTACCCCGGCTTCCTCAGTCCTGGTCTGGACGTTCCTTTACTGTAACCACCCAGCTGGCCCCCAAGCAGCCCTGTGGGAAACTGGTCCCCGCACGTCCTCGGACAGGGCTTTGGTGAGGGGCCGGGGAGGGAGGCAGCTGGGCAGGGGCTGGGAAAGGGACAGAGCAGGCACCCCTCTAGGCCACCCATGGCACCGCAGCCTCCAGCCAAGGCTCCAGGCAAGACTGGACCTAAACGCGCGTCTGCACCAGACAGAAGTGCATTCTGTCGGGGAGACAGCGCTGTGATGCGCCACAGAAGGTAGGCCGTGGCCGTGGCCGAGAAGGCACCCAGGGACAGGGCCAGTCCCTGGATCTCACAGCATCTGTCCAGGTCAGGTCACTGGCTGTGCCTCTTTGCATAATTAAAATGTAACTGAATCTTTGAATGTCTACCGATTTCTATGTAAGAAAGTTCAACATCAGGTAAAGTCCTGGTTGAGGCCCATGTGCCGATGTCTGGGACGGGGCGCCGGCCTTGCAGCCAGGGCAGAATGCAAAGTCGGGCGAATCCCTCCCCTGACAAGCTCGAGACCCCCCCAGGGAGGCCAGCCATGCTGACCTGCGGGGACAGGCCACTCAGCCTTATTTCCAGGCCACCCAAAAGCACACACGAGCTGTCCTCAATGCCCGCAAAGCAGGAAACAGGCCCTTCTCCCAGAAGAGTGCCCCCCGCTCCCGGGAGTGACC
This sequence comes from Hyaena hyaena, assembly GCF_003009895.1. NCBI lineage: Eukaryota > Metazoa > Chordata > Mammalia > Carnivora > Hyaenidae > Hyaena > Hyaena hyaena. The sequence continues at coordinate 6,287,880 of NW_024080636.1, read as the reverse complement.
ACCATGGATAAGACCTGAGACAAAGCCAGCACCTGACCATCCCCTTCCCACCAGCTAAACCCCATGCACGGGAACACCTAGACCACGGTGTGGGGGGGGGAGGGTATCCTTGGAACCAGAGCTGGCGACGACCCTCGGAAACGACAGTGCACCTGTCCACCCCACGGAGGAACCAGCTCTGGCGGGGAGGCCCCAGCGCCAGGCCAGCAGCCTGCAGGGACAGGATAGCACAGCTAACACCCTCCTGGAATGACCCGCGTCTCGCTGGCGGCACCGTGAGGCAGGCGTGCCAGGAGGCCACGCACCAGGGACAGCTCCGCCCCACGGCGGGGCCCACGCCAGGTCCTCCAGGAAGCCGGGGCGGCACCTGTCACCCCCAGGGCGAGGGGCCCTGCTGGGATGAGGAAGACCCTCTGCAGCGGGCGAACCCCGAGGTCACTGCGTGCAGCGGGCGGCGCGGGAAGGGGTGCCTGAATCCCGCGGGGGCCCAGGGGCAAGGAGGCTCCCGCGCGGGCGGTGGGGGGGCCGCGGCCCCCTCCTCACCTGGCCTTCAGCACCTCCTGCACCTTCTGCTCCAGCTCCATGCGCCGCTGCCGCTCGCGGTCCAGCTCCTGGCGAAGCAGCTCCGCGTTGGTTTCCTCCCTCAGCTTGCGGAGCTCCTCCTCTGTGGGGACAGAGCTGCCAGCTGAGCGTCGCTCAGGTCCGCTCGGCCCCTCGGCGGCGCAGGTACCCGGGAGGGCTCGGACGCAGGGCCGCACCGCCAGGGGCTTGGGGGACCCCGCAGGCGGGACCGCTAGCGCGGCTCCTCTTACAGCACGGGGGGGCAAGAGCTGGCGCGAAGCAACGGCGAGGAGCTCGGGGCAGACCAGACGCGGGACAGGCATCTCGCCAGGTGCCCGCACCGACAGGGATCCCCGTGGGAGGGGCGCTGCTGGCACCTGGTCATGCCACCGACGCCGCCTGGACGCACACGTGCACTAGGTGTGGTCGGGGGGCCTCAGCCACAGAGCGGAGCCCCTGCGACGGGCAGGCAAGCAGCCCCCGCCCCCTGGGGTGCCGACGACGTAGAAGCAGTGGGAGGACGGGCGGGGGGCTGCCAGCCTCCGTCAGGACCTGGATGGGGCGAACATCAAGGCCACAGATCCCCTGGCTTGGGAACAGCCTTGCAAAGGCCCTGAGGTAGAAGCAGACTGTGGGCTGAGGGGAAGAGTCACAGATGAGGTGGGGGGCGGGGCGTGCAGAGCCCTGGAAGCCAGAATGAGGACCTGACGTTTATTGACAGTCGTGGGAGCCAAAGCCACGTACTTGTGGTTTGAACTAGAGTACGTGGTGAGCTGAGTAACGTCCCCAAAGATGTTCCAGCCTGATGCCTGGGACCTGGGACTATGTCCCTTCCGTGGACAAAGCAGCCCTGCAGACGTGATACACTTAAGGACTTAGAGATGGAGAATATTCTCGTCATCCGGGCAGACCCAAACTGCCGTTCTGTAAGGGGCAGAAGGGTCAGAGGGCAGAGAGGGGAGAGACCGCTGGGGCGCAGGGCTGGCCTTGACGGCAGCGGGAGAGGCCAGCACCCCAGGATCACGGGCAGTTTCTCCAGGCCAGAGAAGTCAAGGAAGCAGATCCTCCACTAGAGCCTCCAGGGGGGTCACGGCCCTGCCCACAGGGGACCCTCATTTGGACTCAAGCCTCCAAAATCATAAGAGAATAAACACGCTGCTTAAGCCTCTCGGATGGTGGAAATCTGGTGCAGCAGTCAGAGGAAACTCCCCCAGAGCGGGGCACACGCACATGCACAGTGTACACACGCCTCACTGCGGGTGCACACGGCAGACACCCACAGAGCGGGGCACACGCATGTGCACAGTATACACACGCCTCACTGCAGGTGCACATGGCGGACACCCACAGAGCGGGGCACACGCAGTGTACACACGCCTCACTGCGGGTGCACACGGCAGACACCCACAGAGGGGGGCACACACACGTGCAGTGTACACACGCCTTTACTATGTGTACACATGGCGACACCCAGATCTAGAGATGGCACACTCCAGGCCCCACAGAGGCCCCGCACCGCTCATCTGCCTCTGTCCTGCCCTGTCGTCCAGGGGTGACAGCCGGCTGGTTTCTAGGCTCTGATGAAGCCCCCCCCGAGACTGCGTATAGTGAAGTCCTAGCTCAGGACAGGATGAAACGCCACCGACTGCGGGGCCTGCACAGCAGGCTGACTCCTCACAGCCCCCGAGGCCAGGAGGCCGAGGCCCGGGTGCTGGCCGAGCCTGGTGAGAGCCACCTTTTCACCACGTCCTCACGGGGCACACCGGCAGGGCAACTCATACTGGGGGCCCCGCCCATACGCCCCTGCCTAACCCTGATCACCTCCCAGGGGCCCCACCTCCCAACCCCCCCACACTGAGGGTGAGGCCTTCAACATACGAATCTTGGGGGGCAGGCGGGGCAGACATGTGGTCCCAGCAGCGCATGGGCTCAGGCGGTCAGGCTCTGGGCTGGGACACCGTCCGACAGGCTGGCTGTCCACCCGGCTTCGGCCTTCCCGGTGTGTCCCCACACAGCCCTGGCCGGCCCGCCCGCACCACAGCTCACGCCACAGAGTCCACACTCACTCTCCACCGAGCTTCCATGGGACCGGAGTGCAACCCCCGGGCTCTGACCAGTGAGATGGAGGCACCCACACAGCCACAAGCGGACCCGCCTCCTGCACTGTTCCCGGGGGGGGGGGGTGCAAACCCTGGGGGGGGGTCCCACCCAGGAGCACCAGACCTCCACCGTCCACGGCAGCAAATCCTTCGCCCTCCTCAGAGCCCCTCCCCCACTTGGTCACCCACAAACATTTGGGGAACGACAGCTGGTTGTGGGCAACTTTTTCCTTTTTTTAAAAAAACGTTTTTTATGTCTTTATTTTATTTTTTGAAAGAAACAGAGCGTGAGCAGGGGAGGGTCAGAGAGAGATGGAGACACAGAATCTGAAACAGGCTCCAGGCTCCGAGCTGTCAGCACAGAGCCCGACACAGGGCTCAAATCCATGAACGTGAGATCATGACCTGAGCCAAGGTCGGACACTGAATCCCCAGGCGGGCAACTTTTTCAATTCTCAGGGCTGTGCGAGTCCTTTGCAAACCCTGCTTCCTAACACCTGTATCACAATAAGATGCAAGAGCCCACCCGAAAATCCTAGCCCTCGCCTTCGGGCCTGCGGCTCCTGCATTTCCAAGTCACGTTAGAAACGGATCCTCAGTTTCCAAACTGGACACACAGTGGACCTACTCTCGTCACAGCCCCACATGACACGGAGCCCAGCCCTCTCCACTCGGACCCTGGATGTCAGCCCTCACGTCTTAAGGTTCTCCATCACCTCCGAGAGGGGTTGCCGCACGGCGGGGACGGACAGGCCACGCAGGTGTGAGGGGCGGCTGGGCTCCCGCGCCCAGATAGGACACAGGAACCTGGTGAGACACCCTACCCACCGCTCCGCAGGGAGAGGCGGGTGCGACGGGGACACAGCCACAGCAGCCCCCAACACGTGCGGTGGCCCAGCCACAAGCCCCCCACCCCCGGGAACACATCCCGAAGAGTCAGCTCTCCATGCCGACGGTGCGGCCGCGGCCAAGGCCAGGCGAGCCTCCCCCACAGGCATCTGCTGTGGGCTGTTGACCCATTTCCCCTTTTTAGCAAACAGTTAAAGTCACAAAACAAATCTGCGGAGGCCGGGCCCGAGCAAGAGGCAGCCGCAGTGGTGGGGGTGCCCGGGCCACCTTGGCAGACGCCTGTCCCGCCGCTCCACACGGGGGCGCTGCATGGCCTCGGGCACCAAGACACCTGTGATGGACGAGTGACCCACACCAAGGCCGGCCCTCTCGGGAGTAAGAACAGCCCTGTTCAGGGAGCCAGTCCGAGGGGTGGGCGGGCGTCACAGGGCACATGTGAGCGGGTGAGGGGCGATGGCGCCAAGACACGGAACCGAGCCCTGTGGACACAGGAAAAGCCACACTTGGCTCGAGTCCTGGAAAGGCATTCCTGAGACGCAGGAACGTGACGGACTGATGCAGAGGTGCGGCCTGGAGCCGGGCAGGGCCGGGACCCCCGAGACTGACCAGTGGCGGGAGTGCAGGCCTCCGCTGCCCCTCGACACGGGTATGGTGAGACTCTCGCTGGCCTGGGCAGGGCGGGAGGGCGACAGGGTGGAGCTCGGGGAGACCCAGAGGCTTCCTTTCCTGTCCTGGCTGCCTCATCAGACCTGGGGACACAGGGTTGAGCCCGAGCCCCCGAAATTCAGGCCAAGGTCAGCCGAGCAGCCTGAGGCCCTGGTACAGACTGGCTTGCAGCTCGGCCGTGTGTGAGCAGGGCACTCTGTCCAGATGGCACACAGGCAGGCCGAGGGGCCCGGGGTCGGAAGACCCTCCCACCTGAAGGGGGCCTGCCCCGCCCTGGCCACACCTCCTGCCTGGGGAGTTCATGGCTCCCCGGATTTCGTGAAAAGCACTGAGGTTTGCTGAGTTCCACGGTCCATTTGCTCGGTAAATATGTGCGGCGTGTGGAGCCTCCCGTGCGTCCAACCCACTGGGGTCTGCCCTGCTTGGGACAACGCACCAGTACCAGCCCCTCCTACTGCGGCCTGTTGGGAGAAGGTTCCGCACAGAGGGAGGGCCTGGAGGAGGCCACACCAAGCCCACAGGGAGCGGTCCCTCGCAGCCCCCACGCAGCCACGTCCCCCCTCGGTCCTGGTCCCCACGCAGCCACGTCCCCTTAAGACTGAGGCCTCTCGACCCACTGCACCTGGACACAGAACAGGCTCCATAAAGGGAGCCACGCAGAGGGGACAGGAAAGGGGAGATGGTGGCCTCTGCCCGGGGCCACAGAGCCACTTCCAAGTTAGTCCCAGAAGTGGGGACCGGCCCAGGCCAGGCAGCAAGGGAAGCGGGCCAGGGAGGCAGGGGACAGGGGTGCAGAGCCCCAGCTCCAGGGCAGAGGGAAGCCCAGCTGAGCTCCCCACCCCCAGCCCTGCTGGGACAGCCACGTGTCCCCGCCCCTCTCACGGTAGCCAGCCAGGTTTATGGTGAAGGGGACCCGTGCCAGGCATGCCACCACACACACTGGGACTTCCTGCTAGTGGCCCCACACCCATCCACCCTGCCGGTCCCAACTCCTACCCTGGGTCCTGACTGGAGCCCTTACACCCTCCAATCTAGGTCTGAACAGCACTCGGAGGCTCCTCTGAAAGCGTGCGTCAGACCCTGCTGCTGGCCTGCCTGAGGGTCGGCGATGCGCCCCACTCCGCCTCGCCAGCGACGTCAGGGCTCCCCCCTCAGCTTTGCTCTTTGGGTTCAAGCCACAGGAATCTCTTTTTAGAGACTGGCCCATGGTCTAACCCTGCCCCAGGACCTCTGCGCATGCCGGTGCCCCCTCCCTGCCTCTCAGTCTTAAGTCACCATTCCCCCTGCCCCAGGAGGGAGCAACCTCCCTGACCACTCCCCACACACTGAATGTGGCATTTGTCACTTTCCCTCACGGTCTTGCTCTTTCTGACAAGAACGTGGGCAACATGGGTTCTCCAGAGTGCTGGGAGGGGATTCCCAAGCGGACGCAGGTCCACAGATACAGGCTCAGCAAACGTGACCGCTATAAACACACACTCCTAAGTCTACACTCACACGCAGGACCCCCTGGCTCGAGCCCACAGCCCCCACCCGCTTCCTGTCCGTGACAGCCCAGGACCCAGCCTGCCCAAGGAGAAGCCAGGAGAGACACGGCGCACAGACCGCAGGTGAGCAGCACACAGGGCGCCGAGAGCAGAGGTGCTGGCTGTAGGACGCACACCCGGGACTCCCCGGAAGCCGCAGCCACGGCACCAGCGGTGGGGGAGGGGCCCCGCCGCAGCGCGAGGCCCTCGCACCCGATGGACATCCACACCCTGCACGGCGGACATGCCAGCCCCCGCGTGTCAGGCCTCGGCCTTCCCCAGCCCTGCACCGGGGCGCCCGGGGGCTCTGGCCCTGAGGACTCAGGAGGCGAGAGTCCCCTGTGGTGTTCCGTGCACACAGCACCGGCTGGGAGGGGGCAGGGGTGCTCGGGAGATTGGGGATCCACTGCCTGACATGTCACCAGCCCAGGAGCCTCAGCCTCCACAGGGACTTCCACTCGGCCCCACGCTAAGCCCGGCTGCCGTGAGAGGTCACCTGCTCGCACACAACTTCCTCAGCAAACGCTCACCGTGCAAGTATTATGCACCGGGCTTTGTCAAAGGGACACTGCCGTTAAGAAGCAACCACGCCCTGGTGGGAGTAGGCATCAGACAGGCCCTGTGAGCACATCTCCTGCGTACACTGGCCCCAGGGGGCCAGCCTGGACAGCTCCCCGCTGGACCCTGGGCTCCTTGGGAGGTGGGGCTCCTGTCCCAACACAGGCAGGGCCCTGGGACCCTCTTCTAAGAGGCCACATGCACCCTGGCAGTGGGAGAGTTCTGCCTCCCATATGCCTACACAGTGTTGCTCAGTCTTCTCCCTTGGCGCTCACTTCTGAGCAATGGGGTCCTCCTGCAGCGGGCCTGGCCTAAGCAGGTGCCAGGTCAAGGCTCACTGGATCAGGCAGTGGATGAACCTCAGAGTGAGCCTCCGGGAGGGGGGGGGGTTCCTGTCAACCACGTGCTCATGGGCAGACAGCCCTGTACAGGGGTGAGCGCACCTCTCCCCCAGGGGGAGTGGCCATTGGCTCAGTCAGGTACCCTGGGGGCCTGCTCAGGTTAGGGTGTTCCGGGGCTTTACCCTCTGCTCCTCTGAATGGCCAGGCCCACACTCCCCCCCCAAATGCCTCTGTGTGTCTCAGCTCCATCTGAAGGTCAAGGCAGCCCCCAGACACCTCCTCCATCCACAGACCATCAGCCCCTCCAGCGTTGTCAGCAGGAAACCACGCTTTCCTTAACGTGGCCACCCCCCGAAGACTTCCCCATGGCGCTAACCCATGGAAGCTCAACACGTGGCCGGGTTCTAGCACGTGGCAACTGTGGGCCAGGCCTATGTGAACATGTGCGGACACACATTTCCTGCCTCAGGACAGGGTGCTGGTGTGCTGAGCAAAGACACACCCACCACCACAGGTAGATTTCATAGACACGGGGCGGCAAAGAGCCAGGTCCTCGTAACCTGGGCCTCCCCGACGGAGCCTCCTCGGCCCTGCCCTGCCCGCCCCTGCCCAGCCCCGGAAGCTGCCCCTCAGTCTCCTGGCCTCCCCGGGCAGGCAGGCCCCCTGCACAGCAGAGACGACTAACCCCCAGCCCTCACTTCAACACCGCAAAGCCCACCCCGCCAGCCAGTGCGGTGTGGCGGCTCACAGATTCGGACCCTGGACAGACCCCCAGACACGGCCTGGAACCTGCTCGGCCCCCTTTCCGGAGAAGAGACGTCCACCTTTCCCAGCGTCTCCGCTCCTAGCAGCACAGAGACGACCAGATGCACAAACCCAACTGGCATCTGGGGCCATCTCCCTCCCAGACGCTCCCTGAGCCAGCAGCTCCCGCGAGGCCACGCAGCTCTCCCCAAGCCGGAAATACTGGCCGGACACAGGGAGGGTGGGTGTCCGGCCTGCTCCCCCAGCCGGTGACATACTTAGGTCAATCAGAGTGCAAAGAGCACAGGACGAGGCAGCACGACCCCTCCCCCCTCATCGATTTGTCTCTCCTCCCAGGAAGGAGGGCCAGTGTGCTGCTGAGTGGAAACTGAGCTTGTCTCCCCCCACCCAGCCTCCCCAGGGGCCACCTCTGACCCCGACACCCTCCGACCTCAGAGCCCAGACCACAGCCTTGCCAGCAGCGACCGGCCGTCCTGCAGAGCCCGGGCCCCGGGCCCGGAGCTTCGGCTGGGAGAGCGCGAGGCTCCCTGGGTCTCAGCACGGGACCACCTCGCACGGACTCTGTCATCACACCCCCCGACCCTTTGTCTCCTCACGAGGGTTCCTGTAACTAATCAGACCGAGCGCACCTGGTAACCTGGAGGGCGCCCCCTCGGATCCTTAACACAGACCCCCTGTGCCACGAACGTGACCTGGCGGCGGGTCCCAGCGATGAGGGCGCCGACACTCTGGGGGGCCAGGGTTCCGCCCACCACGTTCCTTCCTGAGACAAGACTGCGTCCCAGGAGGCCCTGCCGGGTCCCTCCTTCCACCTGCCCCAGGGGAATCCGCAGGTCACAAAACAAAGAAGGGACCGCCTTTCCGGGGCCAAATGGCCCTCAGGAGACGCAGGGGCCCTGGCAGCCCCTCCCCCCACCATGTCCTCCCCACCTCTCTCCGGGCCCCACCTGAAGCAGGATGCGAAAAGCGCCCCCCGGCCCTGACCGCGAGAGCTCTCACAGACTCCCCGAAGTCCCGCTGTGAGAAGTACCAGCAGGACAGCCAGGGGCGCCCACTTTCCACAAGCCATGACCTACAGGTGAACCTTTCGCCTACGAGTGACAGGAGGCTCCCGGGCCGCTCTGAGCCCCGCTCTGCCTCCTCGTAGGGGCAGGCTGCACCCGGCCCTGGGGGCTCCCTTGCAAGGGGGGACGCCCATCAGTCCGCACGCACCAGCGGCTAAGTTCCGGGCGGGGTCCCCAGGAGGGGGAGCCACAGCCCGGCACATCAGACCACCAGGTCGCGGCCCCGTGCGGCAGGAAGGGCAGCTGCGCTGGAGCCCCCCAGGCCTGCCCGGGTGACACGGTGAGGTCCCCAACACGGTGATTCACTCCCTTCCAAGGACTGGTGTGGCCACGAGGGCGCCTGAAGCCCGGGTGAGGCTGTGGGAGCCAAATCGCCTGTGCGAGGATGGAGTCTGAATCCCCAAACCTTCTAGGACCGGGGGTGCGCCTGGGAGAGAGAAGTCTGCCCCGGAATTCAGCAACTCCCTCCCTGTGCTCCTGTTCAAAGGGACCCCCATGTGAGCTGCTGGGTGTGTGGCACCAAGAAACACCAGGGACAGCTCTCGAGCACATGGCTGGTGCCACCTTCCCCCCACGAGAGCAGCTGGGCAGCAGACTCTGGGTGCAGGGAGGCCTGGGGGTGCGCTGAGCCCATAGGGACGCTCGGGCTTTCTAAGTCTGGGTTTCCTCATTCCGAATGCCCCCGTCTTGCAGCGCTGGGGTCCACACAAGCCAGGTCCTGCTCTGCAGGGGTGTTCAGGGCCCCCCATTTCCTTACAGAGACTGCTTGCAAAGGGACAAGGCAAAACAAGCTACAGACACGGAGCCCCAAAAACAGCACCGCATGGCAAGCACTCTGTGCAGCGCCCGCCCACGGGGTCCAGCCTGAGAGGCGGGCAGGGCGGCAAGCGGGCTGGTGACTCCGGGCACCTCGTCCACCACCAGCCCACGGCCACCTTGACTTGGAGGGAGAGAGCGAGGGCGCCTTGGGCCGTGCCCCACACACACGCAGACGGCACGGGCCACGGCCCAGCCCGGTGCCCCAGCCTCCAGGGGAGTCACTGGGAGGAAGGAACCAGCTTCCAGGCTATTTTTAAACGTGTAAAAGTAGAACTCTGAAGCAGGAGTCCTCCTGGCACAGAATTCGACAGGCCCAGCCACAGCCAAAAATAAAAATCAAGTGATAATCCTTAAATAAAACTCCTTCCCACCGGCCGGGCCTGCAAACACAGAGCCGGCTGGGGCAGCTGCTCCTGCCGGCCAGGTGGGAGGCCGCACACGTGGGGGCCCCAGGCTCCGCCCCCTCCCCGCCTCCCCAACTCGCCCTCTGGCCAACACCTCGGACCTTTCTAGAAGGCAGAACCACGTGCTCCCCACAGCGACTGTTAGCAGGCTCTAAACCGAGCACATGCCTCTCCTTTCAGTGACCGGCAGAAAAGTGCCCATGACAACTCCCTTCCCCCTCAGCCTCTGCCAGAGAAAAACCATTCAGGATGGGCAAGGCCTCCCTTTTAGGTAAACTTCCTCGCTTTTAGGTAAAGTCAGGGCAGTGATGATGACCTCACTTACTGATGGGCTACTAACCATGAGTGAGGCTTCAACGGCCGAGCCATCTGGCCCTCAGGACGCGGCACTGTCTTAGGCGGCTTGCCTGGCTGCTGGGCTGCCCAGAGGCCGGCCTTCCACGGGGCGTTGGCTACGTCCTCAGAGACCGACTGGGGCTTTGGGGCAACAAGCAGCGTGTTCACACTTTTGCCACGTAGGATAGTAAGAAGTGGGATCCCAGCCAGGGTTTTGACCCAGAACAGCTGACTTTCAGCAGAGACTGTGTGCCTTCCTCTGGCCGCCCGAGGTCTGGACTCTGGGCCCCGGGCCCAGAAACAGAAAATGTGTGCATGTCTATCCCCGCCCCCCCCCCGCCCCCAGCCTGGGTACCTCTCCCTTCCGCACCAGGCACTTAGTGCCCAGCAGCTGAGCACCCCCCTGGTACCGTCCCTCAGCACAGCAATGAGCTATTTGCTAAGCACCTGCACCCTGCACGGCACTGGGTAGGGGCTTCCCAGGACTCTGCCCCCCAGCAAGGCGAGACCAGGGCCTGACTCTCTGAGGGGGTGAGCTCACCTGGAAGCAAATGCAACACAGATAAAACACGTGCTTAAGGAGCCAGCAGACAGGATGGGAGCAGGGAAGGCTGTGTCTGGAGGGATGGGGCTGTGGGGGGTGCCCAGTGGGACCTGCAAGGGTGTGTGGAAGCGTGCCCCGTGGAAGGAACAGTCTGTCTGTCCACTCATCCACCCATCCACCCACCTACCCATCGACCCACCCATTCATCCGTCTATCCACTCACCCTCTATCCAAATCCCCATTCACCCACCCACTGACCCATCCACACACCCACCCGCTGACCCATCCACCCAACCACACACCCACCCACCCATCCATCCATCCACACACACACAGCCTCATGCACACACCTACCCACCCATGGCCTCCCCGCCCCCCCCACACCCGCTGCCTCACCCACCCACACACACACACCCCCACACACGTTGACGCATCCTTCCACAGAGACATTCGTTCAAACACGCGCTGAGCCCACAGCCACTAGACGGTGGGGCCTCAGCTGTGGGGACCCGTAGATAAGGCAGCGCCACCCTCACTCGGTCACACGAGACTCAGTGGAGGAGACGCTGTGTGGAGGTCCCACACGGAGCTAGGAAGTTGGGGCAATGCCACGTCACGGGACAGCCCGTCCAGGGCAGTGCGGCCTCATCCCCAGGGGTTAGAGCAGGCGGGACCAGCCCCGGAGGCGGCGGACGGTGGGGACGACGTGCTGCCCTCCGCGCGGGAGCTCAGCTGCCCACCTTTCATGGGGGGTCACACCCTCCAGCGTCCTCACTGCCCCAGGAGCTGGTGGATGTGGAGCTTCAATGAGGCTGCTTCCGGAGCTCGGCGTGGCTCCTGACTGGGACCCTGCACAGAGCACTTCCGTCACCTTCCAAAGTGCCCACTGGAGGACAGCAGCAGACCCTGGGCACGGGCCCTCAAAATAACACGCAGGCAGGCGCGTGTGAGCCTCCTCCCTGGCGTCACCCCACCCCGAGAGGCCCGCAGCCCCGGGTCCCGGGGAGCAGTCTCATGGCCGGCAGCCTCCGGGGGTCACTCCCGTGAAGTGTGGGCAGGGCAGGCGAGGCGCTCGGAGGGGCACTGAGGCACCACTGCCTGGGGTGCGGAGGGAGCGGTGTGAGCCGGGCTCCGTGCTCACGAGGAGTCCGGGCCGCACACCCACAGTAATAACTAACTGAAGGACAGATCCTCACCGGGCAACAGAAGGATCTACACCTGTCTTTATCTTTGCTTAACGTCACCTATTTATCAGCGGGAAGAGTCAAATAAGCAAAGAGAATGCCACACTCCCAGATGGACATCCACAGGCCCAGATCTGCTATGGGACCCACCCCACACCTGGCCCGGTAGCCAGCAGGCCTGGAATGGCGGCCTCACCTTGTCTGGACACCCCCCCACCCCCAAGCGTAAGCAGGCAGCGGGCAGCTCCTAACACCCCTCTGTTTGCAGATGACTTTGCAGGTGAGAAAGTACTTTCTTACCCTGAATCACTCAGACTGGCCACTCAGAAACATCCTTTCCCTCCAGGGCCCTTCTCTGGAGTCCAGGCATCAGAGAGACACAGGAGAGGATCAGCTGGCCTCCCTGACCAGCTCCTCAGAGAAACTCTCTCACGTGGGTGACAGAGAGCCATGCTGACCCGCCGTGAATCAGAGCAGGAAGGATCAGACCCACCAGGGCTCAGGGCGCCCTCTCCCCAGCTATTCTCTACAAAAGCTACCACTGCCGTCTGCCCATCTGTGTCCTCTGGTAACCATGTGCATCTGACATTGGGTGGGTGTCCGTGGCCCAGTAAGGACGGTCCCTACCCCAGGGGCTCAAGACCCCAGGACACGGCCCCCAGGGAGGAGTCCACAGGCCTTCACATCAACACGGCAAAGCCGCTCGGCAACACAGAACCCACCCACAGGTCAGGAAGCCTCAGGCTTATTAGCCTGGCCCCTAGGCCCCTGGGGCCCCATAAGCATTTCCTCCAAGATCCAAGTTCCACCCCAAGTCCCTTTCGGAGAGAGTCCACTTTCCCAGGGCCCACACCCAGGAGATGGAGAGACGCACTGTGTGATGGGACCACTGTGTGCTTGTGCTCAAACAGCAGTAACAACCCAAATGCATTTCGGGCTAAATGAAAATGCATGATGCTTTTAACTTATTTATGTGCTTCTTTAACAAATTTAGGCTCCTGCCTCCAGTCACGAGCCAGGACACATTTCCAACTCCCAGTCTCTACCCCACGTCATTTTCTCTCAGGAACATTTGTACTGCTCAATATTTCATAGAGAAGAAAGCTACGGCGCACTCGGGCTATTTCCTCCTCCCCACAAAGAGCAACTACAGATAATTGAATGGGATTTTAACACCGGCCACTTAGGCGTTTTGCAGATGGGGGCCGAGGCCGTGAATGGGTGAACACTCACAGCCTCAAGGCCTAGAGGCCTGGGTCCCCAGTGCAGACCCGGGCACCCCCTTGCTCATGGCGGCACCCCTCCTGCATGGCCAGCGCACAGAGCCCGGTCCACAGCACCCAAAGCTCCCTGTGGGTCCCGAGGATGCTGTACATCCTCCTCACATGCTCTGCTCCCCCAGCTACTGAGAGGGAAGAAACATCGGAGGAAGAGACTGGCTCTCCTGTGCCCAATCCAGCCTGACCAAGCTTGTGTGCAATCCATCCTGCTCTACGCACGGCCCAGGCCACTGTGCCGGATGCTCAGGGTACAGGCACGGGGCAGCCTGCCAAGGACCCCCGGCAACCACGTAACTGGCCAGAGGAAAGAAACTCACCATCCAGGGGCCACAGCCACACAGCAGGTGGAACGCGGGAGGGGGACCGAGTCCAAGCACCACTTTGGAGGGCCCTCCAGGAGGTAACGGAAGAATGAGAAAGTGGGACCGGGTGACACTCATCCAAGGAGGACATTAAGAACAAATGTATGTATTTGCTTCTATGGAAGCATGAACTGTGAAATCAAAAGATGACTGGTTGTCTGCAGAGGAAAGGAGGACTGAGGGCGCACGGGAAGAGATGCCGGTTTCTCTGGATACACCTTGACCTTGCAACCACACAGGCCACTTTAGAGCAACTGCAGAAGCAGGTTTAGTTTCAACAAGAACACTTTAGATGCGTGCAATGGGACAAGAGGAAACTGCGACGTTCTTCGCCTGAATCTCGTCACGAGGGGACGTGAGACACACCCAAACGGAGGGACCTGCGCTGTTCAAGAACGTCGGCGTCAGGAAACACAAAGGCAGGCCGTCACAGCTCCAGGGGCAGACGGAGAGACGAGACACCTGCACGTGACGTGACAAACAGTGAGGTGCAATAAGGCCTGAGGCTAGATAACGTGTGGTATGGACGTTACCTTCTGGAGGCTGGTGACTGTACTGGCAGGTAAGAGAGTACTGGCTTTTAGGAAATACACACAGAAGAGCTGCAGGGACATCAGGTCTGCAGAGGACCCCAGACAGGTAGATGGAAGGAAGGACGGCGGCCTCATGGACGGACGGATGGAGGGATGGATGGGAGAGAACGGGACAGATAGGCCGACAAACATGGTGAAATGTTACCCTTGGGGATAATCTGGCTGAAAAGACTACAGGGACTCTTTGTATCATTCTCGTGACCTTCCTGTAAACTGGCTCAAAATGAAAAGTGAACAGAAAACAAGGGTCATCTCTAAAAATCTAAATCACTCACAAGAACCTGGATTTTAAGCACGAGAGAGAGATTCAGAGAACAGTCTGACGATGTTGAGTGAAGACCTCGTGGCTTGAGAACAGGGTCTCGATGAGCAAATTCGCACACCAGCGCAAACAGCCTCCAAACACGGAGGCAAGGAGGCGCCCATCGACGGATGGACACACAGACACGATGTGGTCCAGCCCTTCAGCCAAACAACACTCAGCCTTGGAAAGGAAGGGCACGCAGATACGTGCTGCCACACGGATGAGCCCTGGGGACACAGTGTCAGTGAAAGAACCCCGACCCCAAACACAAACACTGTAGGTTTGGTTACAGGAGGTCCCTGGAGGAGTCAAACTCCTAGAGACCGAAGGGAAGATGGTGGCTGCCAGGGCTGGGGGAGGGGCACGCCGGGGGAGGGGCACGCTGGGGGAAGGGCACAGGGACTTGAGGTTTAACGGGCACCGGGTTTGCTTCACAAGATGACTACGTGGTGACAGCCACATGACACCGTGAACGTGTCAACACCACGAGCGGTGCACGTCAAATTTGCATGGCAAATCTTATGTTATATGTTTTATCACAACATTTTTTAAAGAAAAAAATGAGCACCCCAGGTCCTGGAAGTGATTTTGAATCATCTGCACGAACTCAGGACACCCCATCTCTGCCTGCTATAAATGGTTAGAAATGGTGACAGCAGCGAGTACTCCAGAATCCTTACTGAGCTTCTAAACACCACTTTCGACCAAAAGGAACCAGGAGAAACGGCTACTTCCAGGACGGGGGCAGGAAATGTCGAAGAGGAGCCTGGAGAGGCTTTGTCACAGCGGAAGGCTCACAGAGAACTGAGTGGCGTCGGGAAGAGGAGCCCGGAGAGGCTTTGTCACAGCAGAAAGCTCACGGAGGACTGACTGGTGTCGGGAGGACTCAGAAGCAAACCGAAGCGGCCCCCACGGCCCAGAGGCGGGTCTATCTGGGCACCGATGGGGCAGCAGCAGTTCAGACACAGCTACGTTTAAGGCCACGATGGTGTGAAGACAGCAAAAACCCACATAAGCCCTACACCCTCAGGGGTCACCTTCCGGAGATGCTCTAAGTAGGGAACCAGCTCATTACTTTGAAAACCAGACAATAACGGGAAAGAATTCAAGTGTGTTTCCTGCCTCTGCTTACATGAACAGTCCCCAGGAGCAACTAAGTAGTCTGGTTTTCAGAAATATGTTGGTGAGTAAATGGAGGAAGGGGAGGCAGGAATGATCATCTCCTTACGTCCAGCGGGATGGCAGATTGAAGTCATGACACCCGAGGACAGACCCCACCCCAGGGAAGCGGCCACCGAGGGAGTCCCCCAGGGAGCGTCTGGTGTCAGGTCCACGGGGATGCCCTGAGCAAGGCCCAGGGTGCAGCCCCCCAGAACTGGCCTGGTTTCCTCCATGAAGAGCAAGAGACGCGAGAACCGGCAACACAAGAGCCCGGGGGCCGCGCGGCCACTCCACGCAGGGCCTGGGCGCTGTTCATGCCCTGAGCTCGGGCTGGAGGTCTGATGATATGAAAAGATAAGCTGCTGTCTTCAGTTGTGACTATCAGACTTGTGGCCTTCGTTTTTCAGACACAGCGAGCTGTCTACTGAAAAATATAGACGAGGGACGGGAGGCGGGCAGAGACCCGCCGGCCACAGCCGCCTCTTGCTGAAGCTGACGGCGAGCGCGTGAGGTGCTCTGCTGCGTCTGTCTGAAACGTTCCTTAGTTTAAAAAGAATGACCACAGCGGCCCCCCCATGGGCCGTCAACTCCGAACCGGACACTTTCAGGACCTGAGCTACTCAAGAATACACCAGAAGCTCTTTTGGCAGAACACGGAGGCCGGACCCAAGGCCAGACCCGAGGGCTCCCCACCACGGCACAGACACCCACTGTCAAGTGCAGGCGAGGGGCCCCACAAAGCTGCAGAGCGGGGGTGCCCCTGGCTAGAGCTCAGACGTCACTCGGCGTGCGGATGACAAGGGAAGCAGCTCGGATAGGGACCCCGAGGGAGAGGTGTCTGTGCGCCAGCAAAGGGCACAGCCTGCTGGATGCGGAGCGCAGGAAGGAGATGGGGTGGGGGTGGGGGGCCGGGCCCTGCCCGCGGGCCCTTCCTCCTGGACCTGGTGGCTCTTGGCCACGAGGCTGCTCCTCTATCCCTGTATCATCCCAGCAGCTCTGCTCCCGCCTTGGCATCAGCCGTGAGGCTCCTCATCGTGCAATGGGGACACACACACACACACACACACACACACACAGGCGCCGGGGCCTCCTCTGGGTGAGGTCACCTGCCCCAGCCCTGCGGTTCCCATCGGCAGAGCAGGAAGACAGACGGAGGTGAAAGATCAAAGCCAGGACGTCGAATGAGATCACGTTGTGTGAGGACCTGCCAGACGCCTCCGTGGCAATTCCCACTATGACCACGCCAAGAGGCCACAGCCCACAGCAGCGGGTGGCATGGTGAAGCCACACCCGTGGCCCAGATACCAACACGTGTGGCTACCCGATGACGAAATCCTCAGGCTCTCCCTCCCCCCGACGCGAGAGTGAACAGAACCGAGTATGAAACCTCAGTCTCTTTACCAGGCTCTGACCCGTTCCGAGCTGAGCGCCGGAGTACAACGCACCGCGCTCACCGACAGTACCGGCCTCTCCAGGGAGTCTCTGATCCCTTGCCTGTGGCCCCCCCCTCACCCCAGAGCAGAGACGGCGCCGCTGTGCGGACCAGGGCATGGGTCGTAGTGGAGCAGCAGAGGGGGCTTCTGGAAGCCCGTCCGCATGGGGCCACGCGTGTCCCCACCACGACCGAGCCCAGTGACAGCGGTCGTGGGGCTTCCCCAGCCCAAACAGCCCGTGCACTTCTGTGGGATGGCGTCCTCCCCCTCCCTCCCCACCGGTACTCACGTAAGAAGTGCTTTTCCAATAAGGCAATTTCCAGGTGGCCTTTGATCTCATTTAATCGATCAAACTCTGTCCGGTTAAAGTCCTGGACTCCGGCAGCCATGATGAGGGTCCCCGGACCGGCCTACAAGAGAAGCAGCAAGAGCTCAGAGGAGCCGCTTCAAGGCATCCTACGGGCACATCAACTGGTTCTCTAAGGGGTGCCCCGAGGACCCCTCATCTGCAGGAGCTGGGCCCACGGAGCCCCCGGGGGACAAGGAAGGCCTGGCTCTGCCCTGAAGCCCATATCTGTTCACCTCGGCTCCACCTGCTGGTGGAAGGGACATCTCAGACAGTGTGGATATCCAAGGAGCCCCGGTGAGGTCAGCTTTTAGAAGAGATAAGAAGAAAAAAAAAGCAAAACACTGAGCCTCTTGATAGTCACAGGGAAGGAAACCACAGAGACCCACGCTGGCCAGTGTGGCCCCCTCTGGGGAGGCAGGGGAGCCCATCCCCGGGGCCTGTCCCCCTCATGCCCCAGAGGCAGAGCGACAGGACCCCGGGCAGGTGGGGTGGGCACGTAAATCTGGAAGAATGGCAGCTCCCCAAGGTGTGTGAGCCCCAAAGCGGGGCCCGTCCCGTTCCACAGAGGGCTAATTAAAACCACTGCCAGACGTCCCCAGGGGTGCAGGCCAGGCTCCGGTTACAGATGACCGCTGCCCGCTGCCACTCGCCAGGGGCTGGCACAGCTGGCTGTTTGGCTCCTGCTGATGGGAGGGGAAGGGGAGCAGGGCAGCCAGGCCCCCACCCACCCGGCGCGCAGGGAGCGTTCGGCTCACACACTGGACACTTCCGTGGTCACCCCCACAGCTGCATCCTGATGCTGACCTGGCGAGAAGCAGCAGCTGTGTGCCGCCCCCCCCCCCCCATGTGACAGGGAGGATCTGACTCCCAGTCCCAGTCTCCATGACCCACCTCCAGGCCAGGAGAGGGCGGGAGGGGTCCCACAGCCTGGACAGGGTCCATGCCAGATCCGGTGACCCCTCCATGTACACAAGTTCAAGGCCACACCCCAGGAAGGAGGAGCTGACATCGGGAAGCCAACAGCTCCCGGGAAGACCTGGCCTGTGGCTGCTCTGACACTTGACCTGTCGGGACTTTCTCGCTACTGGGGCGTGAGTTTCCGTGCTGGTCTGCAGCCCCCTGGGGCCTGGCAGCAGTGGGCACGGGGGCCGGGGGTAACAGGGAAGATGGCGCATGCCTGACCCACTCGCCCCTGCAAATGAGCTGGTCTCTCCCCTGCCCACCCTCCACCTTGACTGCCAAGGCGGCAGCCGCACAGTGGAGGGCGGAGGCGGCTCTGCACTGACGAACACTCAACTCCATTATATCCGCCAGCCCCTCCCCCAAAGCGAGCAGGAGGTCCCCAGCTTGTGGGGCCACGTCCAAAATGCACTAATCCAAGACCTTGGAAGGCTGATGCAGGTCAGTCTCTAGGATGCTGGAATCAAGTCCATCTGGAACTCGACCTTGAGCTTCAATAATCCCTATAGCCGCCCCCTCCCCCCCCCGTCGGGTCTAAGAGAGTCAGGGCCCTTGAGGGTTTGCGGGAGACCCCGAGCTGGAGCCCAGGGAACAGCAGGGACGGGGAGGAGCGGCTCCGGGGAGCTCACCAGCTGGCCGGGAGCAGGGATGGGGATGGTGGGCCCCGGGTGCAGGCCCCTCTATGGCCCCTTGGGTCCCCTCAGCTGACCCCTCCGCTGACCCTCTCCCCTGCCCACACCCTTCCCCTCGATCACCACGTCCACTTGTCTCCTCTGCCAGGGGCACAGAGCGAGACCAGCCAGTCACGAACGGGCAGGTACCACAGGGCTCTCTCGCATGAGGTCCCAGGAGGATTCGGTCCACAGAGACCGAGTGCGCGGTGGGTGCCGGGGGCTGGGGCACGGGTGGGGACGGGGCTTCGGTGTGGGGGGATGACCAAGTTCTGGAGGCGGATGGGGGTCACGGCTGCACAGTACAGTGAACACGCTTGATGCCGGCCAACCGTACATTTAGCAGTGGCTAAAATGGTGAGTTTTTACGTTTAGTATCTTTTACCACAACAAGAAATGTTAAGTGAAAAGAACAAAGTCTAAGCACAGAGGTGACCAGCCTCCCTGACAGCAAGAGCCACACACCAGAGCCACGCTCTTCACCCACCGGGCCAGCAGGGCAGAAGCCCTGAGGATGCCCCGTGCCATGGCAGCCACGACGTGGGCTCTCTCAGGTGGCTGTGGGAACAGACTGTACCCGCAGGAGAGCGACCTGGTCACGGCTGCCAGGACGACCGATGCCCTGGACCCAGCACACCCACCTGGGGGCCAGGGCCACGTGGGAGAAGGTCCTTCAGCGGGGAGAGGTTAACGCATCCGATGGCACCTCCCTCGTGGGAGCCCGAACCCTGCGCCCCCGCCACGGACACAGTCCTGCCTGGCTGTCTGTTCACACAGCCCCTGTGCCCACCACCACTCAGACCCCCCGCAGCCTGAGACCCCACCTCAAAGGGAGGCACGGGCTCGGCCCTGAGACTCTCTGCACCATCGGCCACCACCCCCATGCAGTGGGCCAAGCTCCAGGGTGAGTCCAGGTCTCCACGGAGGTGGCACCCAGGGCACGGCCGCTGCCGCTAAATCCCGGCAGGACAGATGGACAATGGAGCACGGACCTCTGCGGGGTTCTCATCACACCCCGGGGGGAGCTCAGACCTGCTTGTGGGGGACTCGTGTTCCCCAGATGCCCACAGCACCCTCGACCCAAAGACCGCCGTTGAGAGCCACGGCTCCCGGCACCCAGGCAGGCACGGGCCAGAACGGGAAACACACCGCTTTCCTTGCAGGGCAAGCCCGTGGCTGTGGCTCTCGGCAGCACAACAGGTACCAGAAGACAAGGCGGCGGGGTGCTGGCCCACCCGCGGACCCTGAGGCCAGAGGACCCGCTGGGGAACAGCGGCCCACACCCAGCAGGCTCCCCTCCGGCTCCACAGCACCCAGCCCACCTGATCAGGCGGCCGGCTCCTAGTGAATTATTCAGTCCTGCCGGGAGCGGGCTCGTGGTCCCCATTCTGGTCTAAGGCATTAATAATAGAAGGAGCCAGGGAAGGCGAGCGCTCACAGGCCACACCTGGAAAGAATGCGGGCTGGGTGTTCCGAGGAGACAGCAGCAGACCACCGACACGGTCATCCACACGGGGCAAGATGGCTGCGGGCGCCTTCCCCGGTGACAGGGAGGCCTCAGGCATGGGTGCCTGCGACGGCGAGCCCCGTGATCACACCTGGCCCGGGAGCTGCCCCAGCCACCGACGAAACACAAGCCTCCAGAAGGCAGGGCCCACTCAAGCCTGGGTCCCATCTCGGCCACGCTGTCTAGCCAAGGTGCCCAACGGGTACCTGCTGTGCCATGGAAGGGCACTCTGCTGACGGGCCCACAGCGGCCAGGTCTGTTTCCACATGGGACAATGGGGACCAGCCTGGGCTCAGCCAGCTGCCAAGGGCCAGGGACATCAAGGCTGGGGTCTCTGCCTCATTTCTGCATGAGAAGTTTGCTAACCACCCAGAAAAGCAACAAGGAAGGGAAAGAAATCCAGTGACTGGACAGACTCGTGGTGAAGGCAAGGCTGTCTGATCCTCAATCGGGAAGTGGGGGGCGGGGGGACGAGCCCCAGCTGCTGAGGGCTGGTCAGGGGGTTAAGACGAGAACAGAGGGGAGGCCAGCCCGGGCAGGACTCAGCTGCCAAGTCCACACTCCGCTTGGCCACCTGAGGACGGGAGATGGGCCCCAGCCCCCCACACTGCGGGACACAGGACATGCCTGCTGCCAGGAGGCCCGCACAGCATACTCACAGGGTCCCTCAGCTCCTCGCTGTCCCGGGGCGAGGTCCGAGGTATTCTCAGGGGCACTTCATCTCCACATTCGGTGTCCGAGGCATTCGGAGACTCTGCTAGGTCGAGGAAGTCATCTCTCTTATGACCTCTGAACCTGATTTTGTCCAGCCTCCTTAGCATGTTCAGCACTGAGCCTCTCTGCTTTACCTTAACATGACGGTCGGGGTCCCTGCAAGAGAAGGGGGGAGGCTGGGTCACTCACCTGCCGGCCACCTGCCAGCGTGGCACACCCACCAGCCTCAACACACGGTTCTGCAAACACCTCGGTCCTGTGGCCAAGCCCTGCCCTCAGGGAGTGGTCGGCCTGACTTTCCAAGGAAAACCCGGGACCCACTGGCTCCCACCTCGCACCCACCAGCCTGGGCCCCCCCATCACCCCCGCTCAGCTGGCCAAGCTCCTGCCACTGCCCCCAACCAAAGTCGCTCCCCCCCGCACCCCACAAGACAGAGCAGTTTCTCAGCAGGACCTCCCCACCATAAAGATGGCCAGCCTGGTGCACGGGGAGGCCAGAGACCCTGGGGAACGCGCGCGGCCAGGAATGCTTCAAAGAAAAGGGGAGGAGGGCTGACCGCTCGTCAGCCCTCAGAACTGCCCAGCCATCAAGGACTCAGTCAATGCTGTGGTCAGTACGCTGCCCAGGCAAGAGCAAACACCCGAAAACAATGAGAATGCTCGGCATTAGGGCGTGTCAGTGGCTCTCTTCGGAACCCAGTAGAGCCCCAGCATTGTGTCCCCCAACTGGGCCTGGTCCCCATGCCCAGGGACACCGCCCAGGTTGCTCTGTCTGCCTAGAGCGCCTTCCCGCTTGCCTGGGCAGAGACAGCTGAGGTCCTGCTCAGAGAGGTCTTCCCACACGCGGGCTGGTCGGGAGCCCCGTGCTCGCCCTCCTGCCTCCCGGGCCCCTCCAGCCGGGAAGGACGGCCACACCAAGGCGAGGACACGCGTAAGTCCAGACACGTGTGCTCGCCTGGGAACGGACGTGTCGTGGGGCACCCCGTGTCTCTGAGCCGTGGCCAGGGAAGGCAAGGCGCCCCCCCAGGACCCCCAGGCTCATCTGCATGTCTAGCCACCCTCGCTCCGAAGCAGAGGCCGCAAACCTCACCCCAAGCCCAGGTCACACAGCTCCTGGTGCCTGCCGGAGGGCGGGGGCCTGGGCACAACCGCACTCGAAGCCCGCTCTGCCACTTACCACCTTTCTGGGCCCTGGCTCCTGCCTTCGAAACGGGAATAATACCAGTAAGACCAGAGTGTTCCGGAAGCTCCAGATGACGCACCCGGGGAGCCTGCGGCCAGCCCCAGGGAGGGGGCTGAGTAGGATGGGATCCGGCCCTCGGCTCTGGCTGTCCCAGTTGGGAAATCTCACGGAGAACCACAAACGCACGGAGAGGCACTTCCTGTTTGGGACCATCTGGGACGGTGCAGGCACAAGGCTCTCAGAGGGCCCTTCGATCACAGCCCCCCACCTCCAGGGGCCCTCTGCCCCCTTGGCAAGCCTTCCTGCCCTGAGCTGGGGATGCCCACAGTGGGCAGCAGGACTCCAGCCAGAACGGACCCGACCTCACTCTGGTCCCCGAGAACCAGGCGTGTGGGGGAGGGGCTGCAGGGGCTCCTTCCAGCTTGCCTGGGACACAAGGTGGCCCCTGTGGCCCTAGGAGCAAAAGCCACAGGACATACATACAAATGTCCAGTGCCCCTCGGGACCCAGGGGAGCCCAGAAAGGGTGATGGGGGGGCCACAGGAGGGCAGCGCTGCTCGAGTGTGGGGGGGCAGGGCCGGCCACCTGGACAACCAGCTGCCGTGAGCTCCAGATCAACGAGACGGGTAAGTAAACTAAACATGCGCATGCGCGCACACACACACACACCCCTAAAGAAAAGAGAACTTCCTGCTGACCAACCCTAGAGCGGGAGTAACAGTCTGTGCAAGTATGACAAAAATAATCACAGAGCGAAAGGGTCTAACAGTCAACTAGACAAAAGTAAATTTCCACTTGCTAAAACCAATACGGCGAGGGGGCGCCTGGGGGGCTCAGTCAGTTAAGCGTCCGACTTTGGCTCAGGTGATGATCTCGCGGTTCATGGGTTCAAGCCCCGCGTCGGGCTCTGTGCTGACAGCTGGGCGCCCGGAGCTGCTTTGGATTCTGTGTCTCCCTCTTTCCCTGTCCCTCCCCTGCTCACACTCTGTCTCTCTCTCTCTCTCTCAAAACTTATTTAAATAAAACATTAAAAAATTAAAATAAAAATGCAGTGAAACAAGAGATACACGTAGCAAATGTGGGGCATTGAAGGATTACTGTCTTTGTCCTAAGTCCGCTTCAATAAACGGGCCTAAGTTCCAGGAACCGGGCGCACAGACGGGCCAATTCCGCGGGCAGAGGAATTCACAGCAAGAGGAAATCTCGAGCAAAGACCTCCAACTTCACTAAGAAGGAAACCAAAGCCAGTGCACACAGCAGAGGGTGGCAGGGACCGTGCTCACAGATGCGCCCGGAACCGCAGTCAGTCTTGAGAGCAAAGCCGCACGTGGGCAGAGTCCGGCCCTCGCAGCGAGTTGTGAGCCAGCAGTGCTGCCAGTCACCCACCCGCTCCCCAGATGGGCAGGGCCGGAGTCCCGGAACAGCACGTGGGGCTCCCCCAGGACGCCGTCCCCGAGTTACAAAGGCAATTATTACTGCCACCCGGTCCCTGTTAAGGCAAACGGGTGTCTAAAATGACCAAAGGTAACATGGGACCCTGCAGTAGGTTTATGGGCCCCTCGGT
The DNA here is from genome assembly GCF_003009895.1 of Hyaena hyaena. Lineage (NCBI taxonomy): Eukaryota > Metazoa > Chordata > Mammalia > Carnivora > Hyaenidae > Hyaena > Hyaena hyaena. Next base: position 6,264,083 of record NW_024080636.1, on the reverse strand, counting down.
GGTTTGTAAAACCTCTCTCCCAAGACATCCCAGGATGCTTCCCTATTGCTTTACGTTCATTAATTTTGAGAGAGAGAGAGTGCGCCAGCGGGGGAAGGGCAGAGAGAGGGACAGAGGGAGAACCCCCCGCAGGCACAGCGCCCTCAGTGGCTCAAACTCATGAACGCAAGAACATTACCTGAGCTGAAGTCAAGAGTTGACGCTTAACCGACGGAGCCGCCCAGGTGCTCCTGTTCTTTAAACAGATAGAAATTAAAAAAAAAAAAAAACTGGGTATGGGAAATGCAGCAACGGAAAACCTACTCCCTTCCATCTTCAAAGAGGCCCGACGGGCTCCTCGGACGCTGCGTGCCGAGGAGAGCAGGGTACGGGGGCTCGAGAACAGGGCGCAGGGACACCTGGCTGACCTCTGCCCGGAGGGAAGCGGTCAGCCTGCGCCCGCCAGCCAAGCCCTGCCCCCCTGCACGGCTCTGGTTGGGTGGGGCCTTGCTGCCCTGATGCTGGGGCCACCTCCCGTCCCACTTCAGCCCCTGCAAGCTAATGAGGTGGGGACACAAGAACACGGGACAAAGCGCCAAGTGTCCAGCCCGGCACCATCGGAACACAACGCACGCCTCGGCCCCAGCCCCACGCGCCCGGCTAGCCAGGGGCACGTCCCGCCCGCCGCCAGCTCGGCCCAGCCCTGGGCTCCTCCTGCCGCTCCTCGCGTCAGCCTGCAGCCGGGGGTCCACACACGCAGCCCACCCCAGAGCCGGGCTCCCAGAGGCCCACTCTGTCCCCGTCACCCTGCTCCCCCAGAGTCCTTGGGCCCCTCGAACGATGAAGCCTCCAGGCTGCTGTCACATCAGGACCACACACCGTGACCCCAGGCCGCCCCAGCGGAGGCGGCCCCTTCGGCAAGGGGAGCCCACTACGTTGCATCCCTGAGCCAGCCCAGAGCTAGCCCGCCCGGCCCAGGACGCCTGACCACATCTCAGTTACACCTGCAAAATCTCCGTTCCACGTGAGGTCATGTTCACACATTCCGGGTGGACTTGAATTTGGGGAGGACACACCGTCCAGCCCGGTACGCCCCCCAACATTCAGATGTAGACAGAAAACCAATAAGGACCATTGTCACAGACAGAGAGAAGGCCGGATCTCAGACACCGAATGTGACCCAGAGGGAAGCTTTCCACCCAGAGCCGGCGTCGACCGGGTCTACTCTCGAGGCGTCCTGCCTGTACCCCGTGTTCCGGGTGCCCGCTGCCATGTGTCCCCAGCCCCCCAGTCAGCCCTCCCTTCATCCCACCGGCTCCCACTCCCCAGCCCTACCTCCCCAGAGCCGGCCTCCGGCAAGCCCCCACAGGCCCACCCCAGGCAGCTCAGGGCAGCGCCTGTAAGCCCTGCCCCCACCCCAGTGGACTGGGTGCCCAGCGGGATCTGCTGGCCCCGCCCCGCAGCCCTCAGGGGGAGCACCCTCCGTGTACCTCCGTGCGGAAGCAGGCGCGCCGGGGAAGGGCCCCTGGCTGGAGCTACTCCACCTCCCCGCTCAGAGCCAGGGCGCCCTGCACAGACCCCGGGACCGTCCTCCCCGGGCGCAAGCTCGGGGCAGCTGGCGCTGCGGCGCAGGGTGGCAGGGCTTGCCCAGCTCGAGGCAGCACCCACCGTGCTCCGTGCCCTCTCGTGGGACCGAATCCGGCAGTGCCGGCCCCGGGACACAAAGCACACTGCTCTGGAAACCCGCTGAATGGCTTCTGGACACACAAAGGCGCCAGTGTCTGGGGAAGCTGGACTTGGAAACCACAAAGGACTTGATTTCCCTTCCCGGCCAAGACTTTTTAAAAGGTGGTTCCTGGTCTCCGGCGCTTGCCGAGGCCTCGCCATCCTGCCTCGAAACACGGTGAACACCCGCCCGGCCTGGCGTTGCCCCCTGGGTTATCCGGTGGCCCCCCTACTGATCTGGGGATAAACAGGGTCCACTTTCCCACAGGAGGCAGGCCCATCCTCAGCCTTATTCCCGGGGAGTCACAGATGTTGAGAACTGGGCGCCTCCCCCACTCCCCACAAGCCAGTCCCGGGGACCGCCTGGCCCTCTGCCACGTCTCACTCCTCTGGGAGGACAGCCCCAGACTCCGCGGGGGGAGTGGCCTGGGGTGGCCGCCGTGGGTCCCCAGGCTTTGCAGGGGGAACAGGAGGGCAGGGAGGAGGTGCGGATTCAGGTGGGCCCTAATCGGCACCCCGAAGGCCTTGTGCCCCGAGCCCCAGCACCCACACAACTCCTGCCCGGCTCTGTGGGGCCCTGTGCTGGGCGCTCCTGGGAGGAGTCTGATGCCTGCGACCCACCCACAAGGCACACAGGACCACTGACCATGTCCCCAGCCCCATGCCAGGCTCAGGATGCGGGCTCACACCTCCTGACCCACGGGTTTCCCTGAACTCAAGGCCTGCCTGGGAGCCACATCCCTCACCCCACATTGACACCTCAGTCCCGCCCGCTGGGCACAGTCAGCAGAGCCCCAGATGCTCCTGGTGCCGATCCCCCGTGTCCTGCTCCCAACCTGGCACCTGCTGGCCTCCCGGGAAGCTCTGCTCTGGCTTATCGGCCGCAGGCGGGACATCCCACCGGTAGCTCAGTTCTGCCCTGCTCAGCACGGAGCCGCCTCCTACTGGCCGGTGTCCATGTCCACCAGCCGCCTGAGCCACAGCCTGGAAGGAGCCCTCAACCGAGGGATCACCCCATGGCCACCTGCAGCCAGCATGGCCCCCCTCCTCCCAACTGGGCCGCACACTCGTGGGCCTCTGCGCCCCAACCCTGCCCCCTCCCCAGCTGAGCCCCGCCCTACCCCCCACGTGGCAGGAAACCAGAGCCTGTGGCATCCTGCCCACGGCCGCCCAGCCCTCGGGGGGCCTCTGGCTGCCCCATTGCCCGTGCTGCGGGGCCCCGCACTCCTGGTTCTGGGGTGTCTCCCATCACCCCAGCTGGTTTGGGGTGCTGGAGCTCCCGGGCAGCTCCCTGGTGTGGGACCTGTGTCCCCGGCCGCGTGCTGTCAGCCCACAGGCCCCAGGTGACACTCTGGCAGCAGACACGGGGTTGGCCTCAGCAGGGCTGCCACGTGCCAGGGCCACACATGCTCGTCCAGCAAATGAAGGAATGATGTGCAAAGGCGGGGCCGCGCAGGCGGGGCTCTGAGCGCCAGGAAACCAGGGCCCTTCGCCGGCTCTGGGCCCCCCACCCCCTCCATCGGCTGCGGATGCCGGTCCTCCCACAGGGCCAGCAGAGCCCGCAGAGCACGGGGCCGCCCGCCGGCTCTGCCTAGGAGCCCAGCCAAGGCGCTGCCAAGCTCACAGCCGTAAACTGTGAACCCCCACGGAAACCTTACCGCCGGGGGTCCACTCCAACAGCCTGGGAGCTCCTACGAGGTGGGGGGGTGGGGGGGACCCGAACGTTGTCCCTTGGCAGGCATCTTCGGGTCAGGCCGAAACCACCGTGTGCAACGAGCCAGCAGACACCTGACACAGGCACACGTCCTGCTGCTCAGCGACCCTGGCGACAGCCCCCGGGGCGCGCAGGATGGCGGGAGAGCTGGGAGGGCCCTCGGGGCGCTGCCACCCTCTTCTCAGTGACCTGGGCTCATGCTCACTGCCTCGGTGGCACGTGACTGCACAGGGTGTGGTCCCGGCGACCCGTGTGTGGAGACAAAGGTCAGGCGACCACGACAAAGTGCACGGATGTGAAGCTGCGCAGCTCACGCTCACGACCAACAGCAAAACGTGCAGCACTCTCGCTGGCAAGCCCGCGTGGCCGGTGGTGCTCGATGCTCTCAGATCCTTCCTGAACCCCGTCCTCAGCATGACGACACTGGCAGACAAGTACGGCCCCCACAGGGCTGCGATTCGTTTGCGTTAACGAGACAGGCGCAGACGGACGGCACCTCAGAGCCTTCCTATCCATCTAGGATGGGACAGGGGTGCTCCCTGCTGAAGGGAGGGAGTCATCTGGTAGCGGAAGATTTCCTCGACTGCTCTGTGCCGTTCCCGGTGGGCGGCTACACCCGTTAACTCACTGACCCTCGTGTTTTCTCCATTGCTTCTAAGCCCAGACTCGTAGCAGGTGCCTGTTTCTGTGGGTGGCCGCTCCCGTCATGGCCATTTTCAAGCCACCAAAGTGATGCGCAGGCCTGAGTGCACGGCGGGGGCAGACGCGGCCACCGGACACGACGGACACACACCACCCTGGGGTCATACCTGCTAATGACAGCAGTGACATAGGGGCGCCCGGGCAGCTCAGTTGGTTGAGCGACTCTTGATCTCAGCTCAGGTCACGGTCTCACGGTTCCTGAGATCCAGCCCCGCGTCGGGCTCTGCGCTGCGTCAGCACGGAGCCTGCCTGAGATTCTCTCTCTCCTTTGCTCTCTGCCCCTCCCCCCCAAATAAACAGTTTTTAAGTAGTGATGTAATTCAGAAAGAAGGGATTTAAAGCACTGAATATCTTTGCCTTCAATATAATTTATGTTAACTGTGAGTTTACACCAGGTCCCCGCCAAGGTGGCAAACGTAAGGGTGCCCGTGAGCTGGTGAGAGTCGCTCCGGCGCCCTCTGACCCCCGCTGGGGACCAGCCCCGAGGATCAGGAGTGAGCTGTGCAGAGGCAGGCCCCTCAGGTCAAGCCCCGCCCTCCCTGGGCTTTAGACTGTCAGGAAGAGGGAGTAGCAGTGACACGGGTGTGAGCCAGGCCCATCCGGGGACCCACCTCCAGGCACTTGAGCCTCAGCCCACGTGCACACAGCACAGGACCTGGACAGCCCCAGGCAAGGGCTCAGAACACCAGCTGTGGAATGGTCACGGGGCCCTGACGCCGGGGAGGACGAGCCCCCCCAGCCACCTGTGCACCCCAAAATCTGTGCAGGGCCCCAATCTCAGGCAATAGTGACAAGCTCCCATAACCCGGGTGTCCTATGTCCTGGTCACAATGCTGACATGAAAGAACTATTGTCAAACCAACTGACAGAAGGGGAAACTGAGGCTCGAGGAAACAGGATGAGAGAGGAGTGGCACATCAGAAACAGAAGGCAACCTTACTGGACTCGAGAGCCTGTGCTCACCCTAACCCCAGATGGGCCCAGCCAGCCAGCCCTCCCTGGTACATGCCTCTATTAATGCGTCCCTTACTGTAGGACAGTTCACAGGCCCCTCTGCCTAGGAGACTGAGTGGGGAGCCTGGTGGAGTGGCCACACAGATGTTTATTTAAACAAAACAAAGCTAGCACAAACACCTAAAGTTTAGGAGCAGGTAGGCAAAACCCTGCATGTCACATAAACAAACAGAATAAGCTACTAAACACACACATAGATTTATTTCAATTCTCTCCATTGCCTTTAGTAACCAGGACCTGGGAAGACCCAGCCCGTGAGGCTGCCGGTAGGAGCCACCTTCCAGATTCCCGGCACCAGCCACAACTTCCTGCTGTGGCCCCGGCCCAAGTTCCTGAAAGCAGAAAGGGGCATGGCTGGCAGCTGTTTGCAAACGGGCTGTTCTCCAAATGCATTTCACCATTAAAATACTGCAACGGAACACGCAGAGCAGGCAGACCTGTTCCTTAAGGGGACAGGTAGGAAATGCCTGGGGCGTGGTGGGCCACACTGCCGGAACTTCTCAACTCCGCTGGAGACAGGAGATGGGTGTGGCTGCGGGCCAGTGGGCCAGGTTTGGCCACGGGCCATGCTCTAGTGTCCCTTGTGCTACGGCGACAAGTGCCGGGCAGGACAGGAGCTCTGAAAAAGGTCACAAGACTTACTGGCCCAGCAGCGGGGAGCCTGGGCCCTCGCTAAGCACTAAACATCACACACTGGGTTGTGTCCTCGCCACCATCCAGTCTTCTTGAGGAAAGAGGTGAGGGGCCAGGTGCCCTCCATGGCGATCCTGGGGCAGCCTGGGTACTCGCTGGACAAGATCTAGAAGGATCTTGGCGAGGGAAACCAACAGGACTCTGAGCACCGGGGCCGTGTGCCGGGGGCTTCTCCCCACACCCCCGTATCCCTGCTGAGGCAGAGGGGCTGGCCGGAAGGACAGCCAGCTGGGAACGGCCACTGTGGAAGGCGGTGACCATCCCGCAAGGCCCCCCCTCGGGTCAGGGCAGTACCCCTTGCTCAGCAGTGACAAAGAACACAGTGAAAAACCCAGGAGCCGGTCCCGGGCCCTGCCTCCTGCCTGGACCGTCCCAGGCCAGGCTTCTGACTGCACTGTGCCCTCCCCACACAAAGCCTCTCCAGCCACCCTCCCCCACCGGCCCCTCCCCAGAGCATTTGGCTCCAGAACACGAGACCTAACAGGGCTGTCACCTGGACATCACCTGGTGTGTGTCACCTGCTTCCCAGGGAAGGGCGGGTGACCTGCAGTTTAAAGAGCAGCCCCAAGGTAAACAGCCTCTTAGGCGAAAACGGCACCTGCCCAGAGGCAACTTTGTTTTTCCGGTTTCATCTCTGCCAGGCTCGCCACCGCCTCCCCGGGCCGCTCCCCTGAAGACCAGGCCCCAGGATGTTTACAGACCCTACTGAAGGTGTCAAGCCCCTAAAGGTTTTCCATGTCTAACAACAGGCAGCCAGAAGGTAGAACCCATATTTCCTGCTCAGCAGGCCTAGAAAGGCTCGCAGCCCCGCCCCGGGCAGGCCTGATGCAGATGTGCTGGCAAGCGCGGGTGCCTCTGCCACCAAGCTCACGCCCAGCGCCAAAGAAAAACACACTAAAGAAAACATGAAACACTCGAAACTGCAGTCGTCTTTGCGCCGGGCGCCCAGGTAACTGACAAGCGCCGTGTGGCTCACGGACAGACAGCTGGATCTCCAAACCTCCCCACTGGCCAGGTGGCAGTGGGGCTCCGCAGGCCAAGGACACAACCGCACATCAGGTCCGCCACGCGGCCTGAGTCCTGGCTGCACACGTTAACCGTGCAGCTGTACCGCGAGGCAGTCACACGCCACATGCTCAGAGCGACGGCAGCAAGTGGGCGGCCGGCAGATGTTTAATGAGCACCTACTACGCACCAGAAGCGGTTGGTGCGGGGACGAGAGGTGGCGTGCCCACTGCACAGGAACTTCCTGACCTGGAACGGAGGAGCCGGTTAGCGGGGCACAGGGAGTCACGGGCCAGGGACAGCCACTCTGAGCTGCAGAGGAAAGCACCCCAGGGAAAGGGAGCACAGACAGGGAGCACGTGAGGCTGGACAGGGACCGTCCCAGGGAGGGGGAGGGCAGCCTGGTGTGAGGGGACTCATGGCACAGGGAGGGCCCTGGAGTCCCCACCGCCTGCAGCAGCCACACGGAGAAGCACACCGCACTGGGCCCGCGGGCTTGACCCCTTCCCGCATCCCTCCCCATCCAACCCTACATGTGGTCTCTGGGAAGCTGGACCCCGGGCTCCTGCATGCCTGTCTCTGGGCCAGGCCCGCACTACGGACTTCATGAGCATCAGTGGCTGTGACTGAGACGTCCGCCTTCTACAGGGAGGAGGACACAGCAGGAAGGAACTCTCAGCCGTGACAGGGGAAGATGGAGGCCCCCTGGGGTACAGGGCAATGGCTCACAGACCTGCCTGGGGGACCAGGGCAGTCGTGCCCAGAGCTGTCCCTTCACCAGATTCCCAAGAAAACACCGAGACCAGCGAGTGCAAACCACACTTGGAGGCCACAGAAAACAGCAGCAGGTCCTCAGCAGACAAACACGGATGATCACAGGACCCAGCGGTCTTGCTTCCAGGGACCGGAAGTGCCCACCCCGGGGCTCAGAGTGATCCGAGCAGGTGGAGAGACACTGCTTGAGGTGCACGCACAGCGCAGTGTCCCTCATACATACGGTGGGGCGCTGACATGGGCCACAACCCGGGTGAACCATGAGGACGCCGTGCTCAGTGAGAGAAGCCACCACAAAAGAACAAATTCGGCAGGATTCCGCTTCCCTAAGAGGCACATCCACGGGTACAGAAAGTAGGCAGGGGCCCCCAGGGCAGAGGACGGGGGATGGAGAGGGGACAGGGCTTTAGTCGGGGAAGATGAAAAAGTTCTGCACAGTGTTGGTCACACAACAGTGTGAATGTACTTAATGCCACCAAACTGTGGCTCAGAAATTGTTAAAAGGGTATGTTTTATATTATACGTGTTTTATCACACTTGTACGTGGCATATTACACTTGTATACACTCCATTATGGTTATATATAAGTATACAGGGAGAGACAGCGTGAGCAAAACTCTCTAAAATAACCTATAAACATAATGTGATTCCCCTAAAAAAAAAATTAGAAAAAGATTTTAGAGGAAGCAAAATGAGCTAAGTCTAAGGTTCATAAGGAAAAATAAGACGAACAGCCCGGAAAATTCTGGAAGGCAGGAGGGATGAGGGTGACCAGCCCCACCACATAACGGAATGTGCTAGAGCTACAGCCGTTCTGCAAGGTCAAGGTGGGGATGGTGCGTGTCGGAACAGCAGGGCCGTAGAACAAACCCAGCCCCCAGTGGGATCCAAGTGGCATTTGACACTGGGCGGTGGGGGGGGGGGGGACGCGCTGTCCAACGAAGGACGTCGGGATACCTGGGCGGCTGTGTGGAAGGAGACAGCGTTGGAGCCACACCTCACGCCTCCCCAAACACACTCGGGTGGACCAAAGACGTGCACGTAAAACAAGGATGGCATCGTGCAGAGGCGGGGGGCGGGGGGCGGGGGGCCCGGACCTCAGGGCTGGACGCGGCCTTTCCAGGCAAGATGTGAAGCACCGGAAGGACACGGATTACGTTAAAAACTTCTGCAAGGCAAAACCTAAGTAGTCGAGCAAACGATAATCTAGGAGAAAATATTTACAACACATACCACAAAGGGTTAATCTGTCTACCACTGATAAACAGCCCAGCAGGAAAATGGCCACAGATGCACAGGGCTCCCAGAAAAGGCAAACAAACAGCCCTCCGACCTACAGAAAGAGGATTAATCTCCCCTCGTAAATGGAGAAGCACAAGTTAAAGGGCCGAGAGCAACCCTGAGCAACCGTCCTTCCCATCGGGCCAGCGGACAGGCGGCGGCGGGCGTGGGAACCGGGAAGCAGGGCCCCCACTCGGCAGGGGCGGCAGGGCGATCCTGCAACATCCACTGTTGTTACAGTTTCATCTCCAGCAGCGCCTCCTTCTCATACAGCAAGATGATGTACAGGCAAGGTCATTTCATTGCCACGTTGTTTCTGTGACCGCGAACGGAGGCGGGGTGCACCCTCACGTCCACCCCTGGGGGCACAGCCACACCAGGGAGCCCCACAGACTGAACTAGGAGGCAGACCCTCCAAATGCCAGGGGAGACCTCCCAGCCCGCTATCTGCCAGTGTCTGCAAGCCATCAGCCATCCAGCACTGAAGGGGAGGGGGGGGAACCGTAGGAGGGAAGAGGGGAAAAGGGGACGGGGNGCAAGGTCATTTCATTGCCACGTTGTTTCTGTGACCGCGAACGGAGGCGGGGTGCACCCTCACGTCCACCCCTGGGGGCACAGCCACACCAGGGAGCCCCACAGACTGAACTAGGAGGCAGACCCTCCAAATGCCAGGGGAGACCTCCCAGCCCGCTATCTGCCAGTGTCTGCAAGCCATCAGCCATCCAGCACTGAGCGGGAGGGGCGGGAACCGTAGGAGGGAAGAGGGGAAAAGGGGACGGGGAAGCAGGAGAAAGGGGAGGAAGGGGGAGGGGAGGCGGGGGAAGCACTGGAGACTCAGCCTAAGCTTCAACCCCTTTTGAATCCTGAAATGTTGACTATTTCACAGCAAAGGACATTTTAAAATTAAATGTTTTAAATAGAGGAAGGACTTGAAATAAAACAGAAAAAACCGGGAACAAGAACCTCATTCACCACTTCAGGGAGATCCCTCCCAAAGCCGGACAAGCAGTTCCCAGAGTGTGGCTCAGGAACCCCTTTGGGGGGGACCCCACAAGGTCAAAACCGAGGCGACATTTGCTTTTCTACACTTGTTCTCGGGCGGCCCACGGAGAGGCACCGTGGCAAAAGGGACACGTGATGTGTAGCTTCAGTCACGGCAGGCCCAGTGCGGCCCACAAAGCTGCCAGTGTCCCCTCCCCGATTTCATTTTTGTGCAGTGGGGGGGGGGGACATGGCAAGTTTTTAAAAAATAAAAAAAAAACATGCTATTTATGTAAATATGTAATGGGTTTACACTGGCAGGTTTTGGCAAATAAATTTATTAGTTTTACTTTTTTTTGAGAGAGAGAGCAGGGAAGAGGCAGAGGGGGAGGGGCAGAGAGAGAGAGAGAGAGAGAGAGAGAGAATCCCAAGCAGGCTCCACACTCAGCTCAGAGGCTGACGTGGGGTTCGATCCCACAACCCTGGGGTCGTGACCTGAGTTGAAATCAGGAGTGGCACAGCCAGCTGACCGGGCCGGCGGGCGCCCCGCTTCCACTCTCCGGAACAGTAAGGAGAAACAGACGACGCAAGCACGCAGGGCCTCCCGGGCCGCATGACTTAAGGCTGAAAAGGGGTTCTGAGTGCAGGGTCTGAGAAGCGCCAGCTTTCCCAGTGACCCCGGAGAAGCGGGGCAGCGCGGGCGATGGGTCCACGGCTACCCTGGCAGGCGGGGGCGGCGGGGCCTGGGCGCCGGCTGCTCTGCGTCAGCACGTGTGCAAGAAGGCACCCTCACCTCACAGGTCAGGAGACCTGGCAGAGCCGTGCGGCACGGGAGGGACAGTGACCCAGGTCCAGACCAGCGGCTCCACCCCCCCTCGCCTCAGCCTCCCCCTTGGCTGTCAGGCTAGAGGAGTCCCCGAGCACACCTCCACGTCCCCACCCCATCTGCTCACAAACGCCCTCCCTGCCTCTGGGGGCTGGGCACCCTTCAGGGGCCACGGAAGCCTCCTGCTCCAGGAAGCCCCCCCTGACGTCCTCACACACAGGGGTCTCTAGGTCCCTGCACGCCCGGCCTTGGGACACCTGGGCTCGCACACCTGAGTGAGCATGCACGCGTACGCCGCCTCGCACCCCTGCCTTGTGCACACCCACCAGGCCTCCGAGGCTGGGTGCACAGCCTGTGTGGTTCTAGCGCCCCGCAGCTCGTCCCCCGACCCCCCCACAGACTGCGACTCAGCAGGCAAATCAAAGCCTTTCTGGGACCAGGACGGCGTGAGCCCAGAGCACACAGGTGCCGCCTTCCTGGGGGACAGGCTTCCCGAGACTGCGGGGGACTCGAAAGCAGGTAAAGCAGAAGGGACGGGGACAGGGAAGGACACGACCAGAAGGGGAACCAGACACACCGGCCTGAGTGCACCAGGCCGGCAGCTGCACACCCCGCGGCCCAGCACCCGAGCGGCAAAGGCGCCCCGTGCGTGAGCGCGCCCGCGGAGGCCGCAAGCCCGCGATCCTGCCTGTGGGGGCACAGCTTCTGCCGCCCTCGACAGTGACCTAAGGCCCCACGAGGAGGAGTGGCGGCGGCCGGGTGACCCCCGTGGGGACTGCCCACGAGCCGGCGGGCGCTCTCCTGAGACACCAGCACGGAACAGTCCGTTTCCAAGCAGTCGCTGGAGAAGAAACGACATCAGGACTGCGGGCCCCTCTGCCCACAGGACCCTCTGACAAACCGCTTTTGTAAACAGGGACCTTCCCAGGCGCCCTGAAGGGCACGATGGGCTTTGCACGCGAGGCCCAGGGCGAAGGCAGCACTGGCAGCAGGAGCGCCAGGGTCCCCCTAAATCACTCCCGAGGGGAGGGACCCACCTGGGAACAGCCTTCCAAGGTCCCTTGTCTGCAAAGGGAATTAAAACCCCAACAGTGCATTTGCTGCAGCTCCAACGCACGGGACAGGACAGGGACAGGACCACCGGCCCGCGTGGCCGTGACACTGATCTGAGGCAATGCTTCCATCTCCTTCCAGAGAGAACACGGGAAGCGCGGGGGGAGGGGGATCAATATCCAAAAGCGCCACGATGAGGTAAACGGTCCAAAGTTTGAAAAGCCGTCGGCCATCCCCAGGCTCCAGAATCAGCGACGCGGCCACGGACGCCCAGGCGCTGCCACCCGGGCCCCGGGCACTCCCAAGCACGAACGTCCAGCCCCCACCTGTGGACTCGGGTTCCAAAAGCCGACTTGTCCGGTGCTGGGGCTTTTCCCCAGGTCTCGTGCCGTCCCGACCCCTGGCCCCCTAGGCTTTGTCCCCACCCTGCCTCTGTGACAGCCCCTCCCCGAGACCCCCTCCTGCCCCCACAGCCTCCTCGCGGCTGTGGGGACAGCACTGCGGGCCTCCTCCCCCCACCCGTGGCACTCACCTTCCCCCACTCACCCCTGTGCTCCCCGGCCCCTCGCACAGCTGATAAGGGCCTGCACTTGCAGCTCCTGTTTCCCCTTATCAGCTACACCTGCCCCTGGAGGAACCCGCAGCTGCACCACGCCCCCCACGTCCCCGTGTGACCACGGAGGCTCCTGCCCCAGGCGGGCTCCCAACACTTGGCCAGACCAGACCCCACTGACCAGGACCCCTGGGGCAGCCAGAATCCTGCACCAGCAAATCAGACCAGTAACCGGCATTTCAGCTCTTGAAGTTGGGGAGGAAGCCACTTAAAGGGTCTCGTCAGGATGGGTGCCCGAGGATGCCCGGTACCTTCCATAACTGGAATCCTCGGGCAGCAACAGCCGAGGAGCTAGAGGACCCCTCCCGCGCCTCCACGGCCACAGTCCCGGCCTCGGCTTACCAGCGCAGAAGACACCCAAACTTCTGCCTAGAATGTTCACCAAAGTTTGACCCAAAAAAAGCGTCCACTGCCAAAGGTTGATTGATCCTTAATCAACCAGAAAAGCGCAGCTACTCCGAACATGCTGCCTGGCGCACCTGAGAGGCAGCCGGTGTGACCAGCGGACAGACAAAAACCCGCATTCCACGCGAACTTGCCCTCCACGGGAACCTGCAAAGGGGCCACACTTGTTTCCGTCCTCGCTACGGCGCTGTGGGCACGTCACCAGGACCGCGAGAGACGCCCCTCAGGTCCAGGTGAGGCCCCGCTCACCGCATCGCCCCGTCCCGCCCGCCGTGGGGCTCCCGCCACAGCCTGGCTCCGCGCAGCCCGTGCCCACGTGGCGCCCAGCTCCAGCCCCGCGATCCCGACGGAGCCACGTCCCGGCCCAGGGGTCCAAAGGTCTGGCTGTGGATTCCCAGGGGAGGGCAGGCCTCACCAGGAGCAGGCGTGGAGACCTGGCTGAACCAGACCGACGGGCTGGCACCGCGCAGGAGGGTGGTTTCCCATCCTCCCGGGCCAGCAGCTGACATGGAGGCCTCGGGGACAGTGGGAGAGGCTCAAGGGGACAAGAGAAGGCTGCTGTTCGGGCCTGACCCCCAAGTTCCAAAAGGAAACAAGATCCGGTGAAATGGTTCACCGGGAAAGAGAAGGGCCGTCGGCAGCTCCCACCGCGGCCCGGGAGGCCTGGCTCCACCCACACAGGAGGCGGTCAGAGTCCCTCAGCCGTGACACAGCTGACCCTGCCGGAAAGGCTGCCGGGGGTCGGCCATCCCAGGCGCACTCACATCTGCAGACACTGACGGCCCCACTGGTCGGGGCCACGTAACCGGGGAACTCCCAGCCCGGGGCCCGCTCTGCGCCCTCCTCCCTGACAGCTCAGGAAGAAGCTGCCGAGAGGGACCCGCAGGCGCACGCCCCCCGACCCCCCGTGGAGCGCTGCACCTGCGCACAAGCATTCCACAGCGTCCGCCAACTGCCGTCGCACGAAGTCGGTCCACCTGCTATGCTAGGTCTCTGAGCAAGGAGAGCGGGGGTGGGGAGGGCCATCCCTGTAGGACCGCAGGCTCACGCCTACCCACTGCGAGGCCCCGACCGCGCCCGGGCCTTTCCAGCGCCCTGGGAGGGCCCACCTCGGGGGCAGAGGGAGAAGGAGCGCCAGACGCAAGGACAAGAGAGCTCGCCCGCGGGCTGTGGACACCAACCACGGCCCCCGGCTCCATCGGACGGCGAGGCACCTGCCTGTGCGGCTCGAGGGTTCTCCGTGCACTCGAATCTCAGCCCCTTGAAAGGTGCAGGGGACCCTCGATGATTCCTGATGGCTTGGGGGGCACCCGCTGGGGCAACCTGGGCTGGGGCGTGGGCACAGGGAGGGGAGGTCAAAGCAGGGAGTGGCCTGCCCTGGCCAAGGGCTGAGCCGCCTGATAGGAGGAGCCTGTTTTCCTTTGCAGGTTCTCCACGCGGGGACCCCGGCACCTCCACTACCCAGGTGTCAGGGGCACAGCCAGCCCCTACCCTGGGGCTACAAGACAAGGGTCCCAAGGGTGGGGAACCCCTTCGATAAAGGCAGGTTCACAGCCCCGCACACCGAGCTCAGGAGAGGCACCACTCTCCAAGGCAACCACGCGAAAAGCCCGTCCTGAAGGCCAGTGGCCCCCACGTCAGCTCCGGGGTTGTTCCAGAAACCCGAGGCACTAAGCCCAGAGGCAGGGTCTCCCCACTTGGTGCCCCTCTGCCCCTCACTTCCCAGGGGGCATGCCAGCAGCTTGGGCGTGCCTCTGAGCTGCCGGGAACATTCTTCTGGGCCTGGTCTGCGGGACCCCCTTCCCTCGATGTTTCGCCTTACGGCGGCCCCCTCCCAGCCCCAGGACACCCCCAGGGTCTCGGGGGCTCCGATCTTGCCCTTCCCTGCAGGGCGGCCCCAGCTACCATCCCAGGCTGTTCCCACACCTGAAACTTCTGGAAACACCTGCCCTCCGTGGGGCTTGTCACCCCCCCCAGGCTCCTCCCTCACCCACCCCCCTCACCCCAGCTCCTCTCGGGCCACTCTGGCCTCTCCCCTGTGCCCCACCCGCCCTGAGCACACCTTGCCCCTCACACCTGTGTGCTGCTACACCTGCACTGGCCTAGAATGTCAGATGTCACCTCCCCAGCCCCCGCTCTGCCCAGACCACTTCTACCAGTCCTTCAAGACTCAATCACACGAAGAGGGTCAGGGAGGAGGGACGCCCCTGGGCCGACGTGGGGCCGACGGAGCAGTAGCCAGACAGGGTGGGGGCGGCCCAGAGAGGCCTCCACCAGGACCCCGGGGAGCTGATGCCCCACAAGGAGAACCTTGTTACTTGGGGTTACCCTCAAGGCCCCCACTCCTGCTTTGTGGGGGAGCTGGAGGGCACCTCTTACATCGGAAATAACTGAGTAAACACACAAAAGGGTCCTGCGTGACCGCTGGCGGCAGCTCATGTGACCCAAGGGCCAGGATTCCTCCAGGTCTGCGAGCCTGGGGCCCCAAAAAGAGAAAAAGATTCAGCCCACAGGTCTCCTCTACCCACATACATGCTACCCCAGAAACCCGGCCCCACACCTGCCTCCCCACCAGAGGGCCCTCCACGCAGGCCCCCTCCCCCCCAGCTGCCTTCTGGTGAGCCCTTGCTGAGAGGGGCTCAAGGAGCATTCCCTAAATGGACAAGGGCAGCAGACCCCCCCTCCTCATCCAACCACACCCACCCCAGCACCTCACACCAAGGCTGTCACACCCAGAAGGGCCTGTTCAGCTTCAGCCTCAGCCTGAGGTTGGGGGGCGGGGGGCTGGGCAGGCGGGAAGCCAGCCAGACGCACAGGACTCTGTAAACACTTCCGTGAAGGTTACCTTTCCACTGTTGGTAAACGAAAGGGTCTGCAAATCACATAACCATCAACAAGGTTTGCAGGTCCTTAAGGGGACGCACTATTTCCAAGCCTTTGAGGGAAGAACACAGATAAAATCAACTCCTTTCATGTTTTTTGCTAAAACGGCTTCTTCTGAAAAAACCTACACAGAGAGATTTCTCATCTAGGTTATCCTGGTGCGGGAAAATAATCACAGAGTAGAGTTTCTCTCTCCTAATTACGCAGAATTTAGGACAAAATACTCACGTGAGTGATTCTGAAATACTTTATAAATGGGTCACAACAGGCTCTTTTTCTCACCAGCATGTTTGGGATGCAGCAGGGCCAGTCTCTATGCGCAGGGGACAGGCCACAGGCTGGTCCCCACAGACGGAAGGCACGCGAGTCAGTGACTCCCAGGATGGAAATCCTGCTTCGAATTCGGGGCCCCGCCAGGTGTAACGGACGTGGTTCCATGACAGCCCGACCCGATCGGAACGGCAAGGAGACCCCGGAGAGAACGTGAGCCCGGCCGCGAATGACCGCCTCGGCCCGATGAGGCCATGGCTGCCTTTTTCGCTATGACTCAGTGCCAGCAACTCACCTATTCTTCATCACACAATTAAGCAGCCAATTATTTTAAAAAATACACACTTGCCTCACTTAAAAGAAGGATGCTGATCTGTCAACTAAGTTGGTTGGCACGTGGCCGCAGAGGTGGCCTCATGCCCGGGGACAAGGGCCCCAGCGCACTGCCTGACCCAGCCTGGGGAGCGGGGAGGGGTGGGCAGGCATCACCTCCTCAAACACGCCGAAATGCCCTCAGCCACGTGATGGGGACCCTCAGATGAGGGATATGATCCCCGTCCGCCTGTGGGGCCCCCAGTTATCAAGGTCCCAGTGTACCGACACCACCGGACAGTTTCCAGCCCTCTGTGGCCACAGCTAACTGTGGAGTTGGCAGGGGGGGGGGGGGGCGGGGGGGGGGGCAGGACACAGACCTTTCTGGGCCGTGTACGCTGGGCCACCAGCAACGACTCGGGCAGCACGGGCCGCACTTGGACAATGTGGTGACTGTTGGGAAACCCGCAGTGCGCTTTCTGATGCAGCAGCAAGGTCAACGTTTCCAGGCCTGGGATCAGACAATGCAGAATAAAGAGGGTCCCACAGTCACATGCTGGGAGGGGGCAGGACACAGTTACCTGCCTCGGGGCCTGTGGGTGCTGGGGCCCCTGCCCTCTCCCGCTACAGGCTCTCCCTCCCAACCTCTCAGCCCCATCCCTGCCCGCCACGGCCCCTCTCCTGTGCCTGGCCTGCCCCTGGTTCTCAGCCCTGGGTTTCTCTCCTCCCCCCGCCCCTGCCAAGCCGCCCCCAGCCCAGGCCCATCCAGAGCAGCCAGCAGGCACCCACAGACCAGGCTTGCACGGTGGCAACCCCAGGCCTAGGCCACACACACACACACACACACACACACACACACACACACACACACAGCTACGACGCCAGCCCCAGGGGCGCCACCTCCTCGGGTGGGGACCCCCACCCACCCCCGAGCACCTCTTCAGCTCTCTGCCAGAAGACACGGGGTCCTGCAGCTCCGGGAGGACACAGAGCAGACGGAAGGGCCTGGACGTGGGGCTGCACCGGCCACCCTCCAGACTCCGCCCCTCCTGCCCCTGGGAGGAACTCAGGGCCTGAGGCTTGTTCAGGCCACCAAGACTGATGTAGGCATGCCAACGCCCTGGGTGACAGCAGCCTCTGTCATCACCCAGCCTCTCATCTCCCTGGCTGTGTGATCTTTTCTGAGCCACCTCACCCCTCTGTGCCAGCCTCTCCAGCTCTCAGATGGGGCTGTCAGCAATGGAGACCACGGGTGTGAGACCCAGGCCCCCGAGGGAAGCCCCGGAGCCCCCGTTACCATCATCAGGCGGCATTTCCGTGAGAGCCTTCCTGCTCCATCTGCCCTTCCTCCTGTTCGTTCTGGTTCCCGCCCAGCAAGTCCAGGACAGGGAGCATCACGGCCGGCCCCTGGCCTGCCAGCACTGGTGGCCAGGTGTGGCAGGCACCTGCACAAGACGGCCCGGGCCCAAGCCCACCCTCAGGGAGCTCACTGTCCAGCAGGGGAGACCCACATCCTCTCATCAAGTGTCAGGTGACGGAGGGGAGTGTCGGGGAGGAATCTGACACCCCAGCCTTCCCAACAGGGTTGGGGAGGTCCGTGCAGAGCAAGGGGGGCCCTCGGCACACACGCATGAAGAGGGCAGGTCACCCCAAAAGCAGAGTTTAGGGTCCAGATGAGGCCCACAGTGGATAACAAACAGGACTTCAATCCTATAAAAGACCTAAATGAACCAGAAGGTGCGGCAGTTGGGACACAGCCAAGGGCACAGGTCCCAGGACAGCCTCTTACCACGTGTCGAACCCCCACTTACTCATCTGCAAAGTGGGGGCTATGAGGCCACCGCCAGGTTTGTTGTGGGGGGGTCACCTACCCGCTCACCCTCCCCTGGGGCGAGCCCCCCCATCAGACCAGCCCCGCAGCATGCCGTCCACGCTTGGGCCCCGTGAGGTAGCGACCCCGCATCCAAGGCCCCCCCAGCAGGCTCCAGGGCCTCCCCAAAGACGGCAGCAAGTCTGCCAGGGGTCATGGATGCCGGGACCGGGTGCAGCTCCAGATGGTGGGAAAACCTCCTCGTTCATGGAGCACCTGCTGAGTGCCAGGCCCCCTGTGGTCCCGGTCCTGGGTCAGCAGGAACTCTGCTTTGGAGGACAGGCTCAAGCATGAGCCCCAGGACTCCTAGCTAAGCCGGGACCCGGGCAAAGGAAAGGCTTCAGCACCAGCCAGGCCTGGGCCACAGCTAGGCTCTGCCCAGTCTGCCTCCTCCCTCTAGGACAAGAAAAGCCCAGCCTCTGTGACAGTGGTGTGGGGCTCAGGAGCCCGTGTGACAGTGCTATGGGGCTCAGGAGCCCATGTGACAGTGGTGTGGGGCTCAGGAGCCCGTGTGACAGTGCTGTGGGGCTCAGGAGCCCGTGTGACAGTGGTGTGGGGCTCAGGAGCCCGTGTGACAGTGGTGTGGGGCTCAGGAGCCCGTGTGACAGTGGTGTGGGGCTCAGGAGCCTGACGAAGGACCCCAGGGAGAGGAAAGGGCCGTATTAAGAACTTCAGCCACCCGCCTCCCCGCCACGGGGGCATCTGAAGACTGCCCACTCCCCGCAGGAGGACCGCCCACCCTACCCCCACAAGAGGCCACCCACTCCCAGCAGGAGGTTCGCCCATCCACCCCCGTCCCCGCAGGAGGACCGCCCACTCCCCGGAAGGCGCCAGGTGGCTATGGAGCTGTGGAAGATCAGGCATGGGGCTTTTCAAAGCCGAGACACTGGCTGGCGAGAGGCCATGTCTCCCCTTTTCTGGCCCAGCCCGCAGACAGGAGCACGAATCCCCTGCTTCCCCAGAACCAGCCTGCCTCTCACAAACCAGCCGACCTCAACGTCCAGGAGCCCCACCACCGCCCTTCTTGATGCTGTGCCTTCCCAGCACCACCAGGGGCATGCCCAGCGGCCCCTCGAACTCTCCTGCCAGCAGACGGGGTGGTGATGCCAGGCAGGCATCTGCCTCCGGTACCTGCCTGGGCCCCTCCTGACCTCCACAGACCCTTGCCCCTAGGCTCTCCCAGCAGGGACAGGGACGGCCCCTCCTGCCTTGCCTTCCCCTCCAGTCCACACTACAATCCCGCCCGCGCCGCAGCTCCGCCCAGCCTGGATGCCCAGGGCTCTCTGGCGGTTGAGTCATGTTTCACTTCCTCTCCACCCAACATGCTCAGCAGCAGCGAAGTCACAGTATCCGCAGCCTCCACGTTTGGCAGGCTGGGCTCTGCTCTCAGGACCAGGAAATCTCTCTCCTTCGCTCCTACCTCCTCATCCAGCACCTCTGGGTCCTTACCACTACCCTCCTCCCCCACAGCAGCCCGCACCCCACCCCCATCTCACATGTGCCTGCACGCACACACTCAGACGCTTACACTTACTTAGACTTTCTCGTGAAATACTTGTGACGTGACTCACACTTCTCCCTGCATTCTTAAGCATGGGCTGTTGAACAGAGTATCCGTCTTAGTCCCGGCCGGGGTGTGCCCAGCGTGCCTGCTGTACGCTCAGCCAAAAGGACATCCTGGTCGCCCATGGGACACACTGCTGGGGAAAGACACGCGTTGTTCTCCTGTCCGGCAGGGACTCCGACCTTCCTCTCTGGATGGAACTAGAAAGGGGGCCAGAGTCCCCGGACACCCAGCCTGGGTGCTGAGGCCAGCACAGGGCCCCCAAACCCAGGGGGGCCTGGAAGGGCGCACAGCACAGCCTCAACCCACCGGAGCCAGGTTGGGCACCCCTCCGCCCCACCCCCACACATGAACCTCACACTTCTGCTTCCTGGACGCAGGGTTTGTGAAATCATCCACGCACCTTGCTGCCACAGGGCACACCCGTCGGGGTGTGGGTTTTGTGGTGGGTGAGCCTTGTTCTTCTGAGAGCGAGACTCTGAGTTCTGTGGTCATAAAGGTCTGGACCAGAGGCTGGGCCGGCCTTCACTGGTCCTGGGCTCAACCCAGCGTGCAGTACGGGCTCCCCCCACGCAGACAGATGCTGCCCCAGACAGCGGTCACCAGGCAGCCACCCTGGGCAGTGGTGACCCCCCCCCCACAGTCGTCTCAGAGCTCTGCTACCAGCTCCAGGCCGGCGTCACCCCCAGAGCTGCCTGTGCCTGTCACCAGGGACCCAGCAGACCCACAAATGTCAACACAGAAAGAAAGGGGGATGCAGGTGTGACGTGGGAAGGATGTGGGAGGCGGACCCCAGCGGGGGAGCCAGGCTAGCAGAGAGACAGTGGCAGCAGGACCACGGCCCCAGGAGCCTCACTCCCAGGAAGGGCCCCTTGGGCACACAGCACCCCCAGCCCCACAGAGCCCCTAGTCACTGAGCCCCTGGCCAGTTCCACCAGCATCCTGAGACCCCCCCGGGGACCAGGGGAGACTGGAGCCCCAGCCCCACAGCAGGGAGACAAGAGCTTCGAGAAGGCCCAGCCAGGGGGCCCGGTCGGCCACACATCCCACAGCACCCTCGACGTGGCCCAGCCCCACATGCCTGCTCGATTGCCAGGAGCCTTGCACGGAGCTGACCTTTGGTAGGTGACCCCCAGGTCCCCACCAGAACTGGTCCAGGGAGGGCACAGTGGTAGCTGGGGGCCTGGCTGGCCCTGCAACCTCCTCACTCCTCAGCCTGAACCACCTGTGTCCCTCCAGATGGGCTCCTACGGCCCCTCTCTCACCCCTCCAGTGGTCCTCCTTGACCCCCAGGCGGGGCGGGTGCTGTCCCACGGCCCCCGCCTCTCTCGTCCTCCCACCATGTGCCCCCGTAGGCAGCGGCCTTGTCCGCCATGCACCGCGGCCCACTGCCCGGAACAGAGCGGGGCCTCACCAGACAGGGGAGGAGGCAGGGACGGCGCACGTGGCACAGGCGCCGGGGCGCGGGCTGGGCGGGTGGCCCGGGCCCCCCAGGTCCCCGGTGGGAGCTCACCCAAGAGCAAGAAAACAAGAGCGGCTCCTCTGAGATCCTGAACAGCCTGCGTGGGAAAGGGCACACTGACGCTGCAGATGGGGGAGGGGGGTGGCGCTCCTGCCCACCTGTGCACCGCCCCAAGCGACCGTCACCCTTGCTGCCTGTGTCCTTCGCGCCGTCCGGCCCCGTTTTCTCTCGAGGACAGCCACCCTGCAGCCTCCTTCGGAGCCTGCCCCACCGGCCGCTGCTCTCTTCCGAAACTCCCCCGCCCGTGGCTGCACTCAGGCCTGCTCAGTGCTGGGAACCGGACACCCAGTCTTACAGAGGGTCAGAGGGCACGCAGGCATCCCGCTCCAGCGCCCCCCACCCCGCGAGCCCTCCTCCCGGGCCACTGGGCCCCGCACGTGCTGTGGACAGACCCTCCATGGAAATGGAAGCTGACTCGGAGCCCCATGTCTCTCCTTTCCCGGAAGGCAGCTGGCCCCGGGGCCCTGTGCTCAGGGCTGCTCCTGCGAGGGCAGCCCCTGCTCTGGTGTGAGTTCAGAGGTGGGGAGGAGCCAGGCCCCACCGGGATCTTGGGCCGAGATGCGGCTGAGGCCCGCGCAGCCTCTCTGCCATGCTGCTGGGATCTCTGTGCCGTCAACCCCGCTTTCATATTTCAAAGGGACCCCAAGTCTGTGTCCCCTGCGCCTGCAGGGCAGGCTGACCAGGCGCAGCCGGCGGCCCCAGCTCCCCTCTCCCCACCTCCCTGCAGGCCACAGGCCTTCTTGGAGATGCGACACCCCGTGAGCCCCCTGCAGCCTGAGTTCTGACAGCACACCCGCGGGTGGCCCTGCGGAGTGAGAAGGAGCCGGATGGGATGCGCAGGCTGCGTCCAGGCCACAAAGCTGCCTCCCGCGGCCGGGATAGCCATCCTGACCCCACTCTGCAGGCACTGGAACAAGCCAATTAACGAAATCGATGGCAAATGGGGGAGCCCATTTCCCACCGTGGGATGAAACGTATCGATCAGCGAGGGGAGGAGGCCAGAAGGATTCGCGTGGTAACGAGCAGGCTGCATCATCAGGATGAGCTTACATTTCACTTAACACAGACACAAATGGTGACTCGCAGAAGCCGTCAGAGACGTGTGCACATCCACGGCCAGGGGACGTGAATCTCCTGCTCCGCCCGCTACAGCATGCAGACTGCAAGTCCCACGGCAACAAGTGTGCCCGGCCCCTGGCCCCCCCACCTCTCTCCCGTGTGCGGAGACGGGCTCCCTGGAGAAACCTCGACTGCACGGCTGGGGCAGGGCAGGTGTGTGGGAGAGGGCAGATAAACTCGCGCCCCCAGGGTGGGGCCAAAGCTGGAGCAGGTTCCCCAACACAGTATGTAACTCGAAACCTAAAATCAGACTTGACAACGGAAGAAAGACTGAGCAAGGGGCGCCTGGGGGCTCCATCAGATGAGCATCCCACTCTTGATTTCAGTGCAGGTCATGATCTCGCGGTGCGTGGGGTCGAGCCCCATGTGGGGCTCTGTGCTGACAGCTCAGCGCCTGCTTGGGATTCTCTGTCTCCTCTCCTCTCCACCCTCCCCCAAAATAAGTAAATAAAATTAAAACAAATTTTTTTAATAAAAAAAGGACTGAATAAATTAGTAAATGGGGTTTAGAGACAAGTGTCCAACAGCAGAGGATTCCAAAGTACGCAGATGCTCGGTCCCGGAGGAGCTGGGGCAGAACGCCCTCACTCCTCGTGGGCCGCACAGAGGGCAGCGTGGGCGGGGGCCCGGGCCGGGAAGCCTCAGCCCGGTGACCGTGGCCGACGCCTTGGGGACCAGTGAGGCCGACGGCAGGCTCCCCGATGGTGCGGGACGAGGAGAGCACTTCACCTGTGGGCTTCCTCCCAAACCAGGACCCCAGTCCAACCCCGAGCAAGACACCCAAACTCCAGTTGTCTAAACAAATCCCAGTGTGGGATCGTACAGTATTCCTAATACTTCTCAAGGCTTCAAGGTCATCAGAAACAAGAAAAGCTGAGAAACCGGCCCCACCCGGACGAGCTTCAGGAGACGTGACAACTAACTTATACAATATTCCGGATGGGACCCTGGGACAGGAAGAAGATTTGGGGTAAAAACTAAGGCTATCTGAGTAAACTACAGACTTTAGTTAATAACGCATCAGCGCTGGTTCATTAGCTCTGACGTTTCACGCTAACTAAGGCGCTAACAGCAGGAGGAACTGTGGACAGGACTCCGTGGAAACCTCTGTGTTATCTCTGCAATTTTTCTGTGTCTTTAAAACTACCCTTAAAGATGTAGTCGGTTAATTGGGGTGCCTGGGTGGCTTAGTCTGTTAAGCGTCCGACTTTCGCTTAGGTCATGTCTCGCGGTTCGTGGGTTCGAGCCCCGCGTCGGGCTCTGTGCTGACTGCCAGCTCAGAGCCTGGAGCCTGTTTCAGTCTGTGACTCCCTCTCTCTCTGACCCTCCCCTGCTCACGCTGTCTCTCTCTCTCTCTCTCCTAGAAATAAATAAAACATTAAAAAAAAAAAAAAAAGATGTAGTCGGTTAAGAACAACAGCGTGCCTCCCAGTGTGGGGCGGTCACCCGGCGTCACTCGGCACAGCGTCCCCGACGCCCGCAGCCAGACTGGGGCCTGCCCTTGAGGCGCTCCAGGGGACAAGGACGGTGAAGTCTCAAAACCAAGGGACCCTGCAACGACAACCAAGGAGCAGAAAGAGCGGGGAAGTCGGCGGAGAGCCTCACGGACCCACCGCCCCACGACCCCCCATCTGTAACGGTTCACTCCCCGACACCGTCCCCACAGAATGATGAAAAGCAGGGCCCCTGTCTTCCCGGCAGCTCAAGGAGGCAGCTCAAGCACATGCAGGGTGACCAGCACAGGGGTCCAGGAGGTCCTAACCCTGCGGGAAGCGGAAAGCCAGGAAGGCTTCCTGGAGATGGCAGGGATGCTAACAGCTCAAGGTCCCTGTGCACAGTGGGTAAGCTCAAAGAGTTCTCAGACGCCACCAGGGCAGCTTTGAGCTCAGAACCCTGGTGCCTGGTGAGGCGAGCTGAGCCCCCTAAGATCCTGACAAATCTGAGAAAGATCCTGAGGAAGAAGAGCAGACCCCGCATGCGGGACGGAGGTGCCCAGTGACTGGCTGCTGAGGGACACGGGGCTTCTCCCCCGGGTGACGGGAACACTCGGAAAGGATATTGTGGTGATGGCTGCACAATGTAGTGAACATGCAAAGGCTTAGTGAACTGCACACCTTCAATGGGTGGTTGTAAGATATGCAAATTGCACCTCAATAAAGATACTTCAAACACAGACGCCTCTCTGCCTGCCCAGCCCCGCCCGCCTTTCCCAGCCCTACAGCTCCACGGCTCCCCGAGCCCGGCTCCCAGGACTGAAGCTCCTGGTCCCAGGAGCCCCCCACCCAGGGCCTAGCGAGGCACCCAAGCTCGTGCTCACCGCTCCTGGCGGGGAGCGCATCCATCCACCCAATCATTCTCCAGCGCCTACACACCCAGCAGGAGGAGGAAGGGTGAGGGGCGCTCTCTAAGCGCTCAGAGGCCTCCCTGGCCAGGGGAAGGGGGCAGGCATGTGTTAGACACAGGGCTCTGCCACCTGGGGCAGCACTGCTGGCAGCGTGGGCAGAAGGGGCCCAAGAGGGCAAGTGGGTCAGAGTGGAGGCTGCACGCCTCTCAGTCCCAGGAGGGTGCTGGATGCACTCCGATGTGCCCCCCCAGCTGCACCCGTACCGGCGGGACCAGGGAGGGACGCCGGCCTCCTGGTGCCACGTGCTCACCCCCAGACAGCCCCAAGCCCCTGCCCACTGGGGGACGGGCTAGAAGCAGCACCCTCTCCATGGATCGGGGGAACACGACCCGAGAGAGGGTGAGCTATACTCCCCACAAGCACTGGGGTCCTCGATGGTACCCAGTACATCTGGCTTCTCTCACCCACAGCTCAACCGGGGTTTGGTGGCATGCAGGAGTTCTGGGCACACCTACCCTTCCCGCCCCCCCCATCCTGGAGGAGCAGGTAACATCTCACCGAGCACTGTGCTCTATAGTTTCCCCCCCAGGTCCAGGTCTGAGTTCTACACAACCACGGCCACTCAACACCAGCCAGTGCTGGAGATGGAGACCACATGCCCCTTCCCCACCCCTGTGCCCCCCTTTCCCCCTCCTCCGTGGAGAAGCTGGGCAGGCCCTCCCATGGATGGCAGCATGCTCTCAAATCCCCAGCTGCTATATCCTACACTCACACCCTTGTTTACAGGTGACCAAACTGAGGCCCAGAGAGGTTAGGCATCTTGCTCGAGAACACACAGCGGCAAGATCACGACTTTTCTCCACCTGACCCCCCTGCTAAAGATTAGGAACAGAGACCACCGATTCAAACGTGGCTCTGCCACACACCAGCTCGTGGCCTGCACCTTAGAGAAGCTGTCATAGAGATCCATCACATAAAGTGCCCAGAAGACTGTCAGGCCTGGGGTTAGGGACGCTCTTGCTATCGGTGCAGGGTTTTTTGTTTGTTTTTTTTTTTTTAACATTTATTCATTTTTGAGAGACGGCGAAGGGCAGAGAGAGGGAGACACAGAATCCGAAGCAGGCTCCAGGCTCTGAGCTGTCAGCACAGAGGCCGACGCGGGCCTCGAACCCAAAAGTGGTGAAATCATGACCTGAGCCGAAATGGGACGCTTAATCAACTGAGCCCCCGGATGCCCCTACCAGTGCATGTTAGAGAGCAAAGAGAGATTTCCTACCATGATCCTAAATTTACTGCTCACAAACCCCCAGAAAGAGCATGGCCTTAGGGATGAAACCATCCAAGCTCTGGCCCCGGCTCTGCTACGTAACTGAGGCCAGCCGTACCGCCTCTCTGTGCCTTAGTTTTTCTCAACAGGATGAAAGTGCAACGTGGGGAGACCATCGGGCCAATGTCCAGCACAACAGAGCGATTTCTAGGACTACTACCAATGGTTTTTTGTTTGTTTGTGTTTGTTTTTGCTTTTTTTTTTTGATAGGCCAGGGTTTCCTGTCTTCCAGCCTAACCACAGGGGACTTTGATCACAGAGCTTAAACATAATCACAACCCGGTTATAACTCAGGCGCCCGGCAATCTCAACAATAGCCCTCAGATGGCGACTGTCATTAGTGGAGAATTATGGGCCCAAAGTCTCCACCCAGCCCCTCCGTGCAGGCCACACGCAGACACCGAAGCCAAAAAAAACATGTTTTTTTTTTTTTTTTTAACTAGGGAAGCCCTCATTTTCTTCCTCCACCTCTGCTCGTAAAAGAAGTCAGAGCAACCTGCCTTTGAGCTCGCAAGTTAACCGATTACATTTCTTCCTCGACAGCCAGCTCTGAACCCCGGGCTGCGCTGGGCCTTAAACACGCTTTACGCTAAATGACCATCACCTTCAGGGACCCAGGCCTCCCCCCAGCCCCCATCCCTGTGTCCACAAGCCACACCTAACTGTCGAAAACTTGAACTCTTACCTTCCCTACATGCGGTATCTGCCAGATTCTGCCCTGGATGGAGACCCAATCAGAGTCCCCACTGCTATGCCACCAAAAGTGGCATATGCTATGCCACCAAGTAAAAAAAAAGATCTGAGCCCCACTGCAAGTCCAAAGAGCCCCGAAGCCGGCTTTCGGCTTCCCCACCCCAAAGGCCTTCCCTCAATCGCCACGTGAGTGGACAGATCTTCCTCAAGCGGCTTCCCACTGACACCCCTGTCTGGGCTGAGCCAACAGAAGCTGTTTCCCCAGCAAGTACATCTGTATTCCTCCCACTCCTCACTTCCACGGCCCACGACTCATCTCCCCCGATTCATTTTCAAGTTCTTCAAGCGCAGGGACGCTGCGCTCGGCTACTCGGCTACGCCCCCCGATGCCGTCAGAGCTCCCTCAGGGCAACAAGCGCGCACAAACATGGTCTCCTGTCCTCCCGGCGACAGATGCAGCAGCGGCCTCCAGGAAGGGAAGGAGGGAGAAACTCAGAGGAGTCACCAGGCCCTGCGGCCGGCCACCAGCGTCTTCCTTCCCAGCCGGCACGCGCTCTGCACCAACAGGTGCTCCCAAAACGCTCAGGTCCCCAACACGGCCACGCGGCAGGAGCCCCCCGCCCCCTCCTGACACACAGAGGGCCAAATACCAGAGGTGAGGGGCCAGGCGCCTATGTGAGGGGAAACCTACCCGCACCCAGAAAGGTGCAGCTGGCTGGAGACTACCACCGGGTGTGGGAACCCCATTTCCGCACACAGCTCGTGCCGATTGAGCTTCCAGAGGGAAACACCCAGACCTCAATGTGTAGAGAGCTGGAAGTCCACTGGGGCCCACGAGGTGGCGGGGTCCTCGACGGCACAGCCGCTAACAGGGGTCACTCCGTGGAGACATCAGGGGGGCCCCGTCTGTTCTCCGATGACACGGATGCCATCAATACCGGCCTGGGTTTGGTGCTGGCCTCTGGCACATCTGTATGTCGCTGTTACAGAGAAGATGGGCTGCGGGCTCCAGGCCTCCCCTGGCAACGGGGCTCTCTGGGATCTGATAGCACTTTGTTTCATTGCGCCTGAGCTACTATTCTGTTCTGTTCTGTCAAACAGCAAAAATGGTGATTCAGGAAAAGCGGGCCTGATTCTCCTCCTCGGTTCTGGCTGGTGAAGGTGTGGCCTGGGGAGCGCAGGGAAAGTCACGGGGAGCTGGCAGCCACTGGTCTCCTGACACCCACTCCTGGCTGGACTTGACTGATAAGAGGACGGCCCAGAGGGGGGCCTTGCGGCCCACCGGTCTGGAGAGAGACCACCTGGTTCTTCCTCCCTGAGGGGTCCCCCGTCCACCCCTGTAGAAGGCACAGAGTCGCCAGGCTGCCCCGGAGCCACAGCCAAGCCGGCCGCAACTTTGAAACTTTTCCCAATCAGTTTCCAGGAAATGCCTTTCCCTAGTGCAAACAGACAGACATCCTAAGGACAGTCCCTGCTCGTCCCCAGGCCACACCACCGGGACAGCCACACCCCACCAGCCAGGGCAGCTGAGAGGGAAGAAGGGCAGAGGAGTCGGGACCCCCATCCCGAGGCCCTGACGACCCTTACCTCCTATCCCTGGAAACAGGCTGGCATCCCCTCCCCCCAGCAGGAGTCCAGTACTGCCCAGGCTGTGGAGGTTCGAGGCCCCCGCCCCACTGTCACAAGGTGCTACACCATCAACAGCACAGCTGAGGCAGGGGGAGGGCCAGCCAGGCCAGGCAGGGGCTTTCGAAGGTTAGCAGCAGGAAGGAAGGGCCAGGTGTCTGTGGCTCCCGGCTCTGAGGCGTCCAGGTGACAACTGCAACCCAGCACAGGGCAGGGCCGACAGCTGGAACACACTCACGCACCCGGACGGTGTGTCCTCCAATGGGCCCGAGGACACAAGTGGGATGGTCAGGGAAAGTGACTGCTTGGGGGCAGAGGGCACTGCCAGCCTCATCCCGGTGCTCTGATCTCTGTCCTGGGTGTGCCTGGCCAGCCTGAATCACCTCATCTAACCCTCAGCCACCCTCTCCCTTTACTGGGGGGGAAACTGAGGCACCAGGAGGCTCAACGCCTTCTTGCCCAAGGTCATAGAGCAGATGCATCACGGCAAGACTCCAAAGCCCTCTGTTAACTACCGCGTGGCCCTGCCCCTTTCTGACCCGCCAGGCCCAGACTTAACCTCCGGAGCTGGGCCACTCCTGGGGCTGAGAGGCAGCAGTCTAGAATTTTGCGAGTGGGAGAGGCTCAGAACTCTGTATTTCTTCCCCAACCTGCACAAGGAAGGGAAGAAGAGAAGCTCATCCCACAAAAGATCTCCCCGGAACTGAATTTTCCCTGCCCCTGGAAATTTGGGGCTGGCAACAGGCCCCAGATGAACCTGGCTTGCGGGGAGGAGCGGGGAGTGGGGGGAGTGTGGAGGGGTGCGGTGTCGGCTGAGGTCTCCAAGCCTGGGGCCTGCCGCTCCTCCAGCCACAGAGCCACTGTCAGGGTCAGGTGCGCCGGCCCGCCCGTCTCTGGTTCTCCTTCCTTCCCAGGTGCAGGCCTGGACAGGGGTGCGGGCACAGCTCTGAGCAGGGGGGACCCCAGGCTGGGGGCCGCCACCCTACACTCCACCTCCTGGCGTTCAGGCGCCCCTGGGTCCCAGCAGAGCCCCACTAGCTAGAAGTCACAAACAAAGGGAGAGCAGACAGGGCAGAAAGAAGGGCGCAGGGAGGGGGCGAGTGGCCACAACTTTTTGATGGGGTCGTTTCTGGGGTCGCAGGGGTCGCAAGGGTCGTGGGCTCCCACCTCCTCCTCTGTGCGCCCAGGGAGTGGGTCGAAGGACAACGTCCGCCAAGCCCCTGTCCCCACTTGGCCTCGGCGACCCCCGAACCGGCGACCAGCAACACCCCAGCCAGGGCCCCGCGCCCCCTCTCCCAGGCCGGCGGGTCGCCGAGAGCTGCGGGGCGCGCGCAGGAGGCGGGGGGGGTGGCCGTGACGCGCGCCCCGGAGCCGCGCGGGACCTGGGGGCGTGTGTGCGAGGCGCGCCCGCGCGGGGCCCTTCCCGCAGGGCCGCCGGCTCCGCGCGCGGGGGTGAGCGTGGCCAAACCGGCCGGGTCGCGCGGCTCGGCCGGCCCGTGCCCGGAGCGTGTCCGTGTGTCCGTGTGTCCGTGTGGGCGTCCGCGCGCGCGCCGCTTACCCTGCGCGGAGATCGGGGCCAACTCTCATTCACCCGCTGCCGCGGCGCCCCCCTTGCCGGCCGCGCGGCCGCGCTGCACCTGCCGCACGCCCGGGAGCCCAGCGGCGCCGGGGAGCCCGGAGGAGGCGGCCCCGCGGGTCCCGGCCACGAGCGCGGAGGCGGCGGCGGCGGCGGCGGCGGCGGCGGCGGCGCCAGGTCGCGCGCTCGCGTCCCGCTGCGCGGAGTCTGCGCGCCCCCGGCCCGGCCTGCGCAGCCGCCGCCCCGCCCCGCGCCCCGCCCCGCACGCCGCCCCGCCCCGCGCCCGGCCCCGCCCCGCGCCCGGCCCCGCCCCGCGCTCGGCCCCGCCCCGCGCGCCACCCGGCCCCTCCCGGCGCGGCCGGCTCGGGCGCTCGCGGGGGCGCGCCTGTGCCGGCGAGTCCGCGCGTGCGGGCGCGCTCAGTCACGCGGCGCCACCTTTGTTTGGGTGGCCCACGTGCGCGCCTGCCACCTGCGCGCACGCGCAGAGGCTCTTCCGCGCCGAGGCCCGCCAATCGCGGCCGCGGCCACGCGCTCCCGCGCTTCCGTCACGGCGGCACGCAGGGGCACGCACGCCGCTGTCACCCGCCCGAGGCCCGCGCGCCGGACCGCCAGGAGCCTCGCCGGGCCGCCAGTGGTTCCGAGATGGTGACTTTGCAGCCAGTCGCGACCCGCATCCTATAGGGAAACCCCACGGTGTAGGGGTGCACGGGCACCCCCTCCAGACCGCCAGCACCTCGCGGGGGCCCCCCCTATGCGCAGGGGTGCTGTCCAGCCTCAGGATCCGGGCCTCTGGGCTCGCCCCCAACGTCTCCGAGTCTCACCTTAGTCGCTGAAGGGAGCCCTGCTGCCACCTCCACCCTCACCACACACGGGGCAGGTCAGCAGAAGGGGGGGCACACTCAAGGCGCCCCTGCCCCTCGGTCTAGGACACGCCCTCCCCCCCCCCGGGAGAAACCTGCCCCCACCTGGGCTCCAGCGCCGGGGGCGTCTAGCTCACAGGCCGGTGCTCGCTGGACAGGCAAAGAACAATCCTCAGAACCCCAGGCCCTTCCTCCAGGTTGGGGGACCCCCGTCAGCTCCCCGCTCAGGTCTGACCAGGACGTGGCCACGGGAGACGGGACTGGGAGCCTCCCCTCTGCCTGGGCAACTCCCCGGGGGAGATTCGGGGTCCCTTTGCCGTTCCCCCAGCGTTCCCTGATGGCCCAGGGTCAGAGGCCGGCATCCGGGTGAGCTCCTAGCGGGAGGCTGTCCCTCCCTGTGACTCGGTTTCCTACCTGCCCAGTGGGGGTGAAGTGACTCCGGAGGGGCGAGCTCACGTAACCTTCCTTACCCTCACTCCCGCAGGCCTGCGCGCCCAGACCCAAGGCGCCCAGCGCCGCGAAGGCCCCGCCGAGCAGCCTGGCCAGAAACAAGCCGGCCTGGCAGCTGCCCGAGCCCTGCCCCCGCCGCGGGGACTGCTCCATTGTTGTCAGTCTCCCCCCCCTTCTCCCCACAGCCCACCTGGGGAAAGGTCCCGACCGGGAGTCCCTCCTCCCACCCCCACCCGCACCTCAGGACCTCGCCGGGCTGTGTGTCGTTGCAGCACCTCACTGTTCACAGGTGACAGAAATCCACTTCAAACTAGCCCAAAAGGCATCTATCTGCTCATGAAAGCGGGGGAGCCAAAGTGACAGCTCTGCACCCAAGCATGGCACAGAGCAGGTGCCCAAGGAACGTGTTTGAACGGACAGCCAGGCTTAGGGGGAGCAGGCAGGAGTTGGGGGGGAACCTGGGGAAGAAGGGGCGGGGTCGCAGCAGACAGCTGGGTCTGTCTCTCAGCCTCTGGAACCGAGAAGAAACAAAGCTCTGTCCGAGGCTGCCCCCGCTCCCCAGGTGTGGTGCTCAGGCCCCGCAAACGACAAGGGCACGGGCTCAGAGCAGCCACCTGGCCCTCAGGGCCACAGCGCAGGTGGTTGGCCAAGTGGGCATTGCCAACCCCTGAGCTGGGTTGGCAGCTCCAAGAAGGTGGCCTGGAGCCCCTCTCAGCCCCGGGGCCGGCTGGGCCCAGGGACCCGTCTCCTGGCCTCAGAGCCCCCGAGAGCATCCAGGGGACAAGTTGGCTGGATGCCCAAGTGAAACCCCGCATGACAAGCAAAACAAGGGGCGTTGGTGGCCACACGAAGGCCAGGAGGAAATGAGGGGGGGTCCTGGGCAACTTGCCTCAGGTCCCGCTGTGCCGTCCCCCCGACCCCCGCCCTGCTCCCGCTGTGCCCTCCCCCCACCCTACTCCCGCTGTGCCCATCCCTCCCACCCCCGCCCTGCTCCCGCTGTGCCCTCCCCCCACCCTACTCCCGCTGTGCCCTCCCCCCCACCCCTGCTCCCACTGTGCCCGTACCCCCCACCCCTGCCCTGCTCCCGCTGTGCCCTGCTCCCACTGTGCCCGTACCCCCCACCCCTGCCCTGCTCCCGCTGTGCCCGTCTCCCCCCACCCCTGCCCTGCTCCCGCCCCTTCCACTGGGCCTGCAGGTGGGGCAAGTGGGACCAGTAAGTACCGTCCCCGCCGCACCCACTCGCCCCTATGGCCGCCCCGGCTTCTCCTTCTCTGACGGAAACTGCTACTGCCCACCTCCTTGCCGGGCCAGCTGCGAGCACGCAGCCTCCCTGCGCCCG
Source organism: Hyaena hyaena (assembly GCF_003009895.1). Taxonomy (NCBI): domain Eukaryota; kingdom Metazoa; phylum Chordata; class Mammalia; order Carnivora; family Hyaenidae; genus Hyaena; species Hyaena hyaena. The sequence goes on along the minus strand of NW_024080636.1, from coordinate 6,231,563 downwards.
AGGACTCGCCGCCGCTCCTTCCACACGCGCCTGCCCACCCAGGTCAGCATGGCTCCACCCTCGGCCTCCCGGCAGTCTCGCTCCCAGGCTGCTTTCTGTCTGAGGTCCACCCTGACCGCCCTCTCCATTTCTACCCCCCCCCTGCACTAAGCACTTTTCCGTACACAGTGGTGAGGAGGAGGATGGCCCAAGACATCCGTGGCCCGATCGCCAGAACCGTGGGTCTGTGACCTTACCTGCAGAAGGGACTTTGTAGTTGTGAGTAAATTAGGCACGTGGAGATGGAAAAACGACCCTAGATTATCCAGGCAGGTCCAGTGTCATCGTAAAGATCCCAGGAGACTCGGAGGCGAGACTACAGAGCCCAGAGCCTCAGGTGGCGGAGGCAAGGGGAGGGGACAGCCACCAAGGCGCGCAGGCACCTCTGGAGGCTGCAAAAGACAGACAATGGATTCTCCCCCACACCCTCCAGAAAGGAAGTAGCCTTGACTACCACCTCCTTGACTTTAGGACCCCCGGACCCCAGATGTGTAAGAGAATACCCGTGTTACTCCAGGCCACCAAGTTGGTGACAAGTTGTGATGGCAGCAGGAGACGCACACGTGCTGCATACGCTGCCCTACTTTATTCCGTGCACTGTGGCTCCCCCGCGGGGCGGGGCAGGGGCTCTGCCTGTGTTCCCCCTGCTCGCCCTGCACCGCTCAACGCAGCACCCAGTCCCGGCTGCACGCAGATTCACTGAACGGCTTTTCTAACCCCGGCATGGGCCGATGTCTCTGCCCAGAGCGCCCCCCCTTCCCCGGCACTGGCACCTGGCCCCCCTCCGGCCCAGCACCAGGACCAGTGTGTGGCCTTGGCCTCTGACACGGTCTCTTGTCAGCCTGTGCTCTGCCTGAGGACCGGGACCACAGCCGACCCTCTCCAGCCTCCCAGCCAAGGGCCTGGCCCACAGCAGGGCTGGGGTACGGTCCCTCTCTGCGGACCTGGAATTTTCTCTGGCCATCTTCCCTCTCGTGCTCCCACACGAGACGTGGTATTCTTAGGCACACCCATGTTCAAGTGCGCCCTCCCTTAGGAAGACTCCCCCTGACTGCTCCTCTTCTCAAAGCTCCTACAGGGCCACTCTGTCCATCCTGGAATCTTCTAGAAGAGCCAGCCTGCTCAAAACTCCCTCTCAGCCAGAGCCTACTGCCAGGGGGGGCTTCCTCATTCATTCCCCCTGGCTCTGGGCCAGAACTCTCTCTGTGCCCTTCCTCCTGGCCACCCTCCTCCCAGGCACCCTGACCTCTGTAGCTGGACACCACCATCCAAGCCGATGCCCCACCTTGGACTCTGAGCTCCGGCTCCAGCCCTCAAACATCTCTGTTGGCGACCTGCTGCCTCCCTGCCGGCTGCCGGTTCTGACCTGTGGCCCCAGTCCCGTTAAAACCTTAAGCCCCTGCCCCACACAGGTTGGGAGCATCCAACCTCCTCCAGAAGCCAGGAGCAAGACTGGGCCGGCTCGTGGTGAGTCTGTGTCCACAGACACACCACCTAACCCTCTGAGCCTCAGTTTCCTCATCTGTAAAGTGAAGAGGTAAAGATGCCCACCGTCAGGCTGTGGTCTTTAGCACCCAAGAGGCTAAGAGGCAGCCTCTAGAGGAGACCAAGGGTAGGCAAGGCCTCAAGGAAGGGTCTGGACTAGGGTATACGGGGCCTGCCTGCCGACCCAGGAGGCTGAAGGTCGGATGGTTGTGTGTATCCTGTGGACACGGAAACACGTTTATACCTGAGCACGTCCCAGTGCCTTGCACATAGTAGGCGCTCGGCAAACGTGGTCAAATGACACATATATTTCCTTGACTTTAAAATGCAGTTGGGTGGGATGCACCTTCAACTGGATAACAGCTCTTCAGGAAGAAATGAGCCCCCCGCCGCGGTACCAGACATACTCTCCTGTTACAAGCTGTGCAGGCATCCCAGAAAGGTGGCCGTGAGACAAATGAGCATCTCTGAGCAGAATTCACGCGGAGATCACGAAGCGCCTTTCTGGCTGGTGGCCCTGGGGAGATTGCGTTCTCTGCAGAGCGGGGGACCCTGATGCAATTCAAGCCTCTTTAGCCGGGCTTAGCCAGGCCCCAGAAAGGCGGCAGAGCGCACGCCCCCAGCCCCCGCGGGCCTGGGATGGGAGCTCATCACGAAAACTTAGGGTTCTGGCTTCTGAGGCTAACGGAGAGCGCCACCTCGTGGCTTCAGTCGGCAGTGCAGGGGCCGGGCGCCACGCCCCCTTGGGTGGGCCCTGGAGGGCCGCCCAGTCCCCCGCCCTGCCCAATCCCCGACCAAAGGCCCGCGGGGGCGGACCCCACTTAGGGCCGCGTGGCCAGGACCTTCCGCCTTAGCAACCCCGTTTTCTGCCCCTTATGGGGGAGGAGGCCGAGTCAGCTAACCCGGGTTTAGACGCCTTACCTGTTGTGTGACCGTGGAAAGGCCCTCCCCCTCTGTGTGCCTCAGTTTCCGTACTTTGCAGGATAGTGGTCGGGCCTCCTCCCTCCTCACCTCTTACCGCCTCGGCAGCCAGGCAGAGGCTGGCATTTTGCAGGCCGGGCCCTCATAGACCTGTACCTGATGCCAGACCAAGTGGTCAGTAGGGCTGGGAGCCCAGAGTGGGGACCTGTCACAGCCTGGGGGCTGGGGGCTTCTCGGAGGAGGTGTTTCCAAACCAAGGAAAACATCTGAGGAAGGGCAGGCCTGGCAGAGGCCAGAGGGAGGAGGTTGTGGAGAGGTGACAGCCTTTTCTGTCCTTGGGCCCATGGGGCAGAACTAGCATGGTGGGTGGGTGGGAGCTGGGGGCTGGTGAGCAGGGGTGACCAGTGCAGGGGGAGCCCTGAGAGGTTATAACAGCGACACCGCAGGTTGGACCTTAGCCAAGGTTATCGTAAGAAGAAGAGAGTAAGGTGGAGAGTTATGATCGCATGGACCAGCTCTGTCCAGTAGAACTTTCTAGAATGATGGAAATACTCTAGATAGCACAGTGCTGTGGAGTAGCCACACCAGGTTATGGAGCACTTGAAATGTGGCCAGTGGCCCAAGGACAGCAGTGTGTGGAGTATGACAGTGCGTCAGAAAGACGTGCCCACAAAGCCGATGAAAACTGGAGCCCCGTGCTTCCCATGGAGGCCAGGCAATTAAGAAAGTGATAAAATCACAGAAGAACAACATAATGCAGAATTAGGAAGACTCAGAAAATGGGTGATGAGAGGAAAAGAACAGTTGAGCGGTGAAGAGCCTGGAGAACAATTAGAAATACAAGAGAGAGCAATTCCCGGAAGGAAGACAAACCAGAAAGCGACCCACAAAGGAATAAACACAACCAGCAGGTAGACGGGAGGTAGAAAGTAGGAAACTTTTTAAATCACAAAGAAATGAGACAGAGAAGGGATTAGTGGAGAGCGAGCCACGGAAGGCAGGCAAGAAAGACTTGGCGTGGGACTGGTGATGGCATCCCCAGGCCAGGACGCCAGATTAGTGGACTGGAGCGAAATACCAGATGCTGTAATTCAGGAAGGCATTCCTGAAATTTGAAACAAGCCAACAGGGGCGCCTGGGTGGTTCAGTCGGCTAAGCATTAAGCATCTGACTTTGGCTCAGGTCATGATCTCGCGGTCTGTGAGTTCACGATCTGTGTCAAGTTCTGTGCTGACAGCTCAGAGCCTGGAGCATGCTGTGGATTCTGTGTCTCCTCTCTCTCTGCCCCTCCCCGGCTCATGCTCTGTCTCTGTCTCCCTCAAAGATAAATAAACATTAAAAAATTTTAAAACAACCATGAAATTATGTGTTCGAAGAGCATACCCCATGCTAGGAAATTAGCCACAGAATGACCGAGTAGGTGAGTAGGTAAACAAAGGCACTGAATGTTATTATTATTTTTAAAAGTTTATTTAATTTGATAGAGAGAGAGCAACCAGGGGAGGAAGAATGAGAGAATCTCCAGCAAGGTCCACACCCAGCTTGGACCACGATGCGGGGTTCATTCCCACAAATCATGAGATCATGACCTAAGCTGAAATCATCAGTCAGATTCTCAATGGACTGAGCCACCTTGGTGCCTCAGCTACTGAATTTTATTTATTTTTTATTAAACAAGTTTTTAAATGTTTATTTTTGAGAGACAAAGAGAGCAGGGGAGGGGCAGAGAGAGAGGGAGACACAGAATCCAAAGTAGCCCCCAGGCTCTGAGCTGTCAGCACAGAGTCGGATTCTGGGCTGGAACCCACGAACCATGAGACCATGATCTGAGCCGAAGTCGGACGCTTAACCAACTGAGCCACCCATGCACCCCCCCCCCCCCAGCCACTGAATTTTAAAGAAAAAGAAAAGAAAATCCTCTGGACACCCAGGTTAAAAAAAAGTTTGTGTCATTTGCGAGGAAAAAATAGCAGATCACCATGGAGTGTTACAGCCGTGCTTTATGCCAGAAGACATATTCTGTGGGTCCAAGGAGAGAAAACATGAGCCCAGGATATTATGTCCAGTCCAAATGGCCTTCGGAGGGAAGGCTGCGGGGAAACTGGTCTTGCTGAGGATTTCTGCTTCCATGAGCCTGGACTGAAGTAATCTACTGAGAACACACTTCCAACAACGGACACGAATACAGAGACAGCCATATAGGTGTTGATGATGAGCACTAAGTACGTGTCATCTTCAGCATGAAACATAACCGAGATGCTGTAGGAACATGTGGTGGGGGGAGGAGGAAGAGGGTATGAAGAGTCAGATCAGCTGGTCACTTACCTTTCAGGGGTTAACTGGACATAAAAATATGGTTTTAAATCAGATTATAGGGAAGGGGAAGAAGAGAGAAGGAATCAAAGGCCATCAGCTAATTTCATTATTGCTCTTGCTTGGGGAGCAACAGACAATTGAAGAAGAAGGGAGGGAGGGAGGAAGGGAGAGAAAGGAGAGGGAGAGAAAGAGAAAAGAAGGAAGCAAGACAGGCTGACAGTGAACCAATGAGATCATATAAAGGTATTAACATACAGTAATCATTACAACGTATGTAAACTATAATAAAAGGAGAGTAAATAAAACAGACAATCTAGGAAGAGATATTTATCTAAAAAAGAGAGTGGTATAAATATTTTTCATATTTTTTAATGCTTATTTGTTTCTGAAAGAAAGAGTGAGAGTGTGGCAGGGGAAGAGAGAGAGGAAGAGAGAGAATCCCAAGCAGACTCCATGTTCTCAGCACAGAGCCCAATGTGGGGCTCAAACTCATAAACTGTGAGATCATGACCTGAGCTGAAGTCAGATGCTCAACCACCTGAGCCACCCAGACGCCCCTGTTTTTCATATTCTTAAAAAATTAAAACATAATTTGAATTTTTTTATACTGGGGCACCTGGGTGGCTCAGGTGGTTGAGCATCTGACTTGACTTAGGCTTAGGCCATGATGTCACGGTCCGTGGGTTCGAGCCCCGCATCAGGTCTGTGCTGACAGCTCAGAGCCCAGAACCTGCTGCGGATTCTGTGTCTCCCTCTGTCTCCATCCCTCCCCTGCTCGCTCTCTCTCTCTCTCTCTTTCTCTCAAAGATAATAAACATTTAAAAATGCTTCTTAAGGGGCGCCTGGGTGGCTCAGTCGGTTAAGCATCCGACTTCAGCTCAGGTCATGATCTCACGGTCAGTAGTTCGAGTCCTGCATCGGGCTCTGTGCTAACAGCTCAGAGCCTGGAGCCTGCTTTGGATTCTGTGTCTCCCTCTCTCTCTGCTCCTTCCCCACTTGCTCTTGTTCTCTCTCTCTCTCTCTCAAAAATGAATATTTTTTTTTTATTTCTAGGAGAGAGAGAGAGAGACAGCGTGAGCAGGGGAGAGTCAGAGAGAGAGGGAGATACAGACTCTGAAATAGGCTCCAGGCTCTGAGCTGGCTATCAGCACAGAGCCCGACGCGGGTCTCGAACCCACGAACCGCGAGATCATGACCTGAGCCGAAGTCGGACGCTCAACCGACTAAGCCACCCAGGCGCCCCAAAAATGAATAAATGTTTAAAAAAATTTTAAATACTTCTTAATAAAATAAATTAACTTAAAAAATTTTAGGGGCACCTGAGTGGCTCAGTCAGTTAAGCTTCTGACTTCAGCTAAGGTCATGATCTGAAGTCTGCAGGTTCGAGCCCCACATCAGGCTCTGTGATGACAGCTCAGAGCCTGGAGCTGGCTATCAGCACAGAGCCCGACGCGGGTCTCGAACCCACGAACCGCGAGATCATGACCTGAGCCGAAGTCGGACGCTCAACCGACTAAGCCACCCAGGCGCCCCAAAAATGAATAAATGTTTAAAAAAATTTTAAATACTTCTTAATAAAATAAATTAACTTAAAAAATTTTAGGGGCACCTGAGTGGCTCAGTCAGTTAAGCTTCTGACTTCAGCTAAGGTCATGATCTGAAGTCTGCAGGTTCGAGCCCCACATCAGGCTCTGTGATGACAGCTCAGAGCCTGGAGCCTGCTTCAGATTCTGTGTCTCCCTCTCTGTCTCTGTCTCTGCCCCTCCTTCCTCACATTCTGTCTCTCTCAAAAATAAATAACATTAAAAATATTTTACTGTTTATTTATATTTTTTAGTAATCTCCACACCCAGTGTGGGGCTTCAACTCACAACCCAGAGATCGAGAGTTGCAGGCTCCTTAGATTGAGCCAGCGAGGTGCCCCCCACTCAAATTTTTAAACAGTTACCTCAAAGAAGAGAGAAATAACAGGGTTCTTCTTCGAAAACACTCTGGTAGGGGCACCTGGGTGGCTCAGTCGGTTGAGCACTGAACTCTCGATGTCATTAGACTCAGGTCATGATCCTAGGTCATTAGATCGAGATCCTCATGGGGCTCTGTGTGGACAGTGCAGCCTGCCTGGGAGTCTCTCTCTTTTGCCCCTCCCCCACTTGTGCTCACACACTCGGTCTCTCTCTCAAATAAAAAAAATTAAAATAAAAACAAAACAGGGACACCTGGGTGGCTCTGTCGGTTGAGCGTCTGACGTTGGCTTAGGTCATGATCTCGCGGTTCGTGGGTTGGAGCCCCGCGTCGGGCTCTGTGCTGACTGCCAGCTCAGAGCCTGGAGCCTGTTTCAGATTCTGGGTCTCCCTCTCTCTGACTCTCCCCTGCTCACGCTGTCTCTCTCTCAGAAATAAATAAAACATTAAAAATAAATAAAAATTTAAAAAGAAAATACATTGGTGAAACATTGTTGAATTTTTAAAAATCCTAAAAAACAAAAAATGAAATAACCCTAAATTGCATATTCGATGGCAACCCAGCCACCCCCAGGGAGGTATTCCAAGGGACCTTAAAATACGTGAATTTGTCTGCACACCTCTGGTGGCACATAACTTTGGGGTGACAAGAAGCATAAATGTCCAATTCCTTTCAGTGATCATGTTGGTGCTTTTGTGGGTATTGGGTATTGTATGCAAGGGTGGAATAAAGCACGCAAAAGGTTTTCTTAGTGCCATTTTTAGTTAAGGTGAGAGGCGACAGAGGTCAACGGTTTCAAGTAAAAATGCCGTAGTCTTGAATCTGAGTACAAAGTGTCATTATAGACTTAGGGTGTGTTTCTCTAGAAACAAATGTTTGCCTGCTCTGTCCAGTGAAGATGCCGTAGAAGCAAGGAGCAACCCGGAGACAATGAGCACCCCCTGGAGGAGACTGTGATCTCTAATTTCCCCCCTAAAAGGAACCACACAGCTCCTTGGAAGAAGGCTGATTCTAGGTCAGGGAATGTACAGAATGAGCCTGGAACATCTTATCACACCGAAAAAGCAAGAAGCTGTCAAAGACCACTGGGGTCATGTCAGAATGACCCTGATGCCACGGAACAGTCTCCCACTGACCAGGAATAGAACAGTTAGCACATCAATAAGGATTAGAACTGCAGTGGATTGAAGCACATTATATGTGCTTAATCCATCCATTCATAATGATGCCAAAAAGAAGTTCACATTTACGGGATCCTAGGGAATTGACCCATTATTTTGAAACTTATAAACAAATCAGCCATCTATCATCTCTTTCCTGCGTGATCTGTAACATAGGGTGACCACATAGTTGCTAGGGAAGGTTTCTTTTTACAGAATTTTAGCTCATGAATGAAATGGCAGTGGTAGAATTTGAATATCACCATTTTGCTCCTCTTCAGGGATTAAGAAGTTCAGGGGGACGATTGGCAATGACCATCAGTGGATCCTAAACCACAAAAAGAGAAAACTGACCTTATGGTAATGTGAGACCTAAACCTAACTGACTCCATTTTAGAAAAAGCCTCCATCTTGAGGGTGAACTAGGCCCAAACCCAGTTCCAGGAAAAACCGCAGGAAGTACTTAGGCAGCCTGCCCTTCGTTACTTCCCTAGCAACAGCAACAGCCAATCAGTTTAAAAGAGGCGCCTATGTCCCTAGACGTTCCTGTTGGCGGTTTGCGGTCCGGCCAGATGGGCCGAGCCAGTCGGGTACCGACAAGACACCCTGTGCTAAAAGCCAACCTATCAGGAGGCTGCCAAGCTGGACGGCCCCCGAATCCCACTGTAACCTCAACAAAAAGCCCTGCGACCCTGAGTTCGGGGCTCCACACCATCACCGCTGCGTCGGGGTGCATTGGGGG
>NW_024080636.1:6153897-6222813 GCF_003009895.1 Hyaena hyaena | reverse complement strand
CCCCCCCCCCCCCCAGGACCCCCGAACCGGAGGGTCGACCAGCTGGTAAGAATCTCTTTCTGTTGTTTCCTCTGTGTAACTCTGGTCTCGAGACAAATTGTATTAGGCGACCAAAGGTGGTCAAGGCGGACGCGCTGGGGGCCACGGTCGCGGGAGATCTGGAAGACGTTCTGGGCTCCTTCGGAGGGGATGGAGTGCCCCTAGACTGTATTCAGAGGGGACAGAGTGCCCCTAGTCTGTATTGATCCAAGAGGATGAGGCTGGTCGCTCCCACGAATCGGCCGAAGGCTATCGTCCCAGTTTCAGTTTCTTTTCTGCTGCAGACTTTGTTATCTGTCTTTCTGTGTGTGTGCCTGTGACCGTCGGTTGTGTCTGTTGGACTTTATTACTGGGCGACTAGACTGACGAAATGGGACAGACACCCTCTAAACCCCTAGACCTGTTGCTCACTCACTTCAAGGATATCAGAGCTTGAGCACGCAATCTCTCCGTGAAAGTTAAAAAGAGAAAATTTCAGACTCTGCACCAAGTAGAACAGCAGGTCTCTCGGCCCTGCATGGGCCACCCGGACCAGGTTCCGTATACCGTTGTCTGGGCCGACTTGGTGGATGACCCCCTCCTTGGCTTAAACATGTTTTACTTCCCCAGGTGCCGCCCTCCTCTGCATCGGCCCCTGTTTTAGTTACTTCTAAACAGTAACTGACTCCTGACAACCTGAGTCTAAACCCTCGGCTCCTCCTCTTTATCCCATTTTGCAGGGAGAAACGGAGGAAGAGTTGATTTTTCCACCCCATATCAACCCCCTTACAGCCCCCTGTCAACGAGGCAGCAGCCCTGGCGCGCCTCCCGACCTCCGCCCTTCACCTGCCCCGCCTCGAGCCAGGCAGCCGTGCCACCCGCCACAATGGCCGGGGACCGCCTCCCCGCGTGCAGGGATCCCAGCCACGCGTGCCGCCCGCCCGGCCGGGCCTTCGCCCACCCTCCACGCTCCCCTCGCGGCTCCCCTGGGACGGAGGAGAAAGATGCGGCCAGGAAGTTGATTCCTGGCCCCACTGGGGTCCCCACAAGGGACCGGGCGTATTGCCGCGCACTTCCCCCTCACCTGCCCAGACTGGGACAACACAGCAGAAGGTAAGGAGCGCCTACTAGGGTACTGCCAGGCTCTATTGGCAGGTCTCAGAGCTACAGCTCGCAAGCCCACGAATATGGCCAAGGTTTATAATGTTAGTCAGGGTTCCAAGGAAAGCCCCGCAGCCTTCCTCGAAAGGATAATAAAGACCTTTCGCCGGTACACTCCCATGGATCCGGAAGCCGAATCCAGTAAATCGGCAGTGGCCATGGCTTTCATTAACCAAGCGGCTCCCGATATCCGCCGCAAGCTTCAAAAATTAGAAAGACTTGGAGAAAAGAGCCTCCAAGATTTAGTGGTCATGGCAGAGAGGGTATATAATAACAGGGAAAGTGCAGAAGATAAGCAAATTAGGGCTGAAAAGAGGCAGAACCGGGACGTGGCAAAGATACTGCTGGCTGCCACAGCAGATCCAGAAGACCGAAGACACCATCTCAAGCAACTGGCCTCCCAAGAACACGGTAAGGAAGAAACCAAACGGGATGGGAAAAGACCCCGCGTGGGCTGCAATCAATATGCCTATTGCAGAGAAGAGAGGCATTGGGTCAAGGATTATCCCAACAAGAAACCGAGACCTAAGACCCCCGTCCTGGTTATGGGGGAAGACAGTGACTAGAGGGGACGGGGTTCAGTGCCCCTCCCCAAGCCCAGGGTAACCTTACAAGTGGAGGGGAAATCTACAGACTTCCTGGTTGATCCAGGGACCCAGCATTCTGTGCTCCTACAGCCCGGGGGCCCACTGTCAGCCAAAAAGTCATGGGTCCAAGGAGCGACCGGAGTCAAGCAATATCCATGGACTACCTGAAGAACTGTGGATTTGGGCATGGGTCGGGTATCTGACTCATTTATCGTCATCCCAGAATGCCCCTACCCCCTTCTGGGCCGTGATTTATTGACAAAACTGGGGGCACAAATCCATCTCTCCCCTGAGGAAACAAAAGTGTTGGGCCCCTGGCGCCAGCCTGTGGCCTGTCTCTCCAAGAAACTAGACCCGGTGGCATCTGGTTGGCCGTCATGTCTCCGCATGATTGCGGCTCTGGCCCTGCTGGTTAAGTATGCAGATAAATTGTCTATGAGGCAAGAGATGGCCGTCACTACCCCTCATGCAATAGAGAGAGTTCTAAAACAACCACCAGATCCATGGCTCAGAAATGCCCACATGACCCGTTATCAGACTCTGCTACTCAACCCTCCCAGAATTATTTTCCAGGCCCCGGCCGCCCTGAACCCAGCTACATTGCTCCCTGACCCGGACTTGGAGGCTCCCCTCCATGACTGTGCTGAGATCCTGGCCCATAATCATGCCACCCGTCTGGACCTGCAGGATGTCCCGTTGCCAGATGCGGAGGTCACCTGGCACACAGATGGCAGTAGCTTCATACAAGGACTGAGGCATGCCGGAGCCGCAGTGGTATCCACCGAAAAAGTCATTTGGGCGGAGCCCCTGCCGGCCGGGACCTCCGCACAGAAGGCTGAGCTAACTGCACTTACTAAAGCCTTACCTCTGGGGCAGGGCAGAAAACTAAATGTTTACACAGGCAGTCGATATGCCTTCGCCACTGCTCAGGCCCATGGGGCAATTTATAAAAAAAGGGGGCTCCTCACGGCCAAGGGAAAGACTATAAAAAATAAAGAGGAGATCCTAGCGCTCTTCAAAGCTTTATGGCTCCCAAAAAAACTAGCTATCATCCATTGTCCAGGCCATCAAAAGGACATAACTGAGACAGCCAGAGGCAACAATATGGCCAACCGGGCCGCTAAAGAAGCGGCCCTCAAGGGCACCCCGGTCCTGGCAGTCAAACTCATAGATCCGGGGGACCCCAACCTACCAGAGACTCCTCGTTATTCACTCGAGGACCTACAATGGATTAAAAGACTACCTATGACTCAATGTCTTAAGGGCTGGTGGAGGTCCTCGGATAACAAAATCATCCTGCCCGAAGAAATGGGAATAAGGGTTCGGTCAAAAATACACCGAGCAGGGATGCCTGGGTGGCTTAGTTGGTTAAGCGTCCGACTTTCGCTTAGGTCATGATCTCACGTTTCATGGGTTCGAGCCCCGCGTCAGGCTCTGTGTCAGAGCCTGGAGCCTGTTTCAGTCTGTGACTCCCTCTCTCTCTGACCCTCCCCTGCTCACGCTGTCTCTCTCTCTGTCTCCTAGAAATAAATAAACATTTGAAAAAAAAAAAAATACACCGAGCATCCCACATGGGACAGAGAAGACTACAAGACCTGATTAGACAGTCACACATTAAAATTAAAGATGCCAACTCCAAAACTGAACAAATCGTCAGCAAATGCAAGGCCTGTCAACTGACCAACACTACCCAGAACCCCCATAATCCTGGAACACGTCTAAGAGGGAGAGGCCCAGCGGCTTACTGGGAAACTGACTTCACTGAGGTAAAACCTGGCAGGTATGGCTACAGGTACTTACTGGTCTTTGTAGACACTTTTTCAGGATGGACTGAGGCGTATCCCACCGAACACGAAACCGCACAGGTGGTGGCAAAGAAACTGCTAGAAGACATCCTACCAAGGTATGGGTTCCCTCAGATGATAGGCTCAGATAATGGACCGGCTTTTGTGTCCAAGGTAAGTCAGAGCCTAGCCACGACCCTGGGGATTGATTAGAAATTACACTGTGCTTATAGACCCCAGAGCTCAGGACAGGTAGAAAAGATGAATAGAACCTTAAAAGAGACCCTTACCAAATTGGCCCTTGAGACTGGCGGTGACTGGGTGGTCCTCCTCCCCTTTGCCCTATATAGTGCGTAATTCCCCATATCAAATGGGATTGACTCCGTTTGAGATCATGTTTGGTAAAGCACCCCCCATCATACCCCGCCTACAGCATGAGGCCATTGAGGAGTTCAAAGAAGCCCGTCTCCTCCAAGACCTCCGAGGCCTCCAATGGGCTCATAAACGTGTTTGGCCTAAACTGTGTGCCCTCTGTGAAACAGGAGCCACACAGGTACCGCCCCAGTGACTGGGTCTACGTGAAGAGACACCGCCAGGGCAACTTGGAATCACCCTGGAAGGGACCTTATGTTGTGCTACTGACCACCCCAACGGCCCTAAAGGTAGACGGCATTGTTGCCTGGGTCCATTACACCCACGCCAAACCAGCTGACCCGTTTGCCGACAAGGACGACTACCTGGCTCTGAATCCAGATCGGAAGGCCGTCAAGGACCCAGGGAATCCACTAAAGCTCAAACTACAGCAGAAAACATGAACTGGCCTTTAATATTGGAACTACTGACCATATGTACTCTGTGTTGTTGGGCCAACCAAAACCGAAATCCTCACCAACCCCTCCAAGTAACATGGCAGGTCTTTACTCTTAGTTCAAATCAAGCCATAGTTACTAATGTTGAGCCCCATCTTCCCGATACATGGTGGCCTTCATTTGAATTTGACCTTTGCAGCTTATTTGAACAAGACCCATTGCATGAAGGGAGAATAGGGATCCCTGGATGTGGTACCCATACTGCCCAGCAGGAGTTACACGGAACCTGTTCTTATGTATGTCCGGCCCCAATTTCTAATGACAAGGCGGCTCAGTGTGGAGGCCGGTCAGATTATTATTGCCGGGAATGGGACTGTGAGACCACGGGATCTTGCAGTTGGATCCAGGACTCTCAATCTCTCATTTCCCTCCGGTGCAAACACTCAGCCCCCTGTAAGCCTGGCTCTAGATGTACCCCTCTACAATTAACATTCACCGACAAGGGTAAAAGAACTAAGGACTGGGACAAAGGTCTAACCTGGGGATTAAGACTATAAAAATCAGGGTCTGATACAGGAGTACTGTTTATGGTCAAGCAGGTCTCTGCCCCCTTTCAATCAGAATCAAGAGAGACCATAGGCCCTAACAAGGCCCTAATTCCAATCCGCCTGACCCCCAGGCGACCCCACACTACTCCCATTACTATTACAGTACCTTGTCACCTAAGTCCATGGGAACCACCATCCTCAAGGAGACAGAGCCAGAGCCCTTATAGGACCTGATGGTCCACACTTTTAAAATTCTTAATTTTACCAGGCCTGGCCGGAAGAAAACGAGAGTATGAGCTGAGCCAGAGTTGGTTCGAGAAATGGTTTAACAGCTCCCCTTGGCTTACTACCCTGATTCCTACTTTAATAGGCCCCGTACTGATTTTACTGCTGTTACTAACCTTTGGACCTTGCATTCTTAATAGACTGGTTACATCTATGAAAGAACGCTTGGGGGCCATCCAATCAATGGTCCTCCGGACACAATACCAACATCCCCGAAACATGGATAGGCCTGGTGACCTCGCGCTCCTAGAGGCCCCATGACTGGGTCCACAGAAGTCTTAAGAAAAGGGGGGAACGTGAGACCTAAACCTAACTGACTCCATTTTAGAAAAAGCCTCCATCTTGAGGGTGAACTAGGCCCGAACCCAGTTCCAGGAAAAACCGCAGGAAGTACTTAGGCAGCCTGCCCTTCTTTACTTCCCTAGCAACAGCAACAGCCAATCAGTTTAAAAGAGGCGCCTATGTCCCTAGACGTTCCTGTTGGCTGTTTGCGGTCCGGCCAGATGGGCCGAGCCAGTCGGGTACCGACAAGACACCCTGTGCTAAAAGTCAACCTATCAGGAGGCTGCCAAGCTGGACGGCCCCCGAATCCCACTGTAACTGCAACAAAAAGCCCTGCGACCCTGAGTTCGGGGCTCCACACCATCACCGCTGCGTCGGGGTGCATTGGGGGTCCCTGCTCGAGCTTGAATAAAGACCCTCGTGTGCCTACATCGGAATCGGCTCCTCAGTGGTCTTTGGGGTCTCAGGATCTGGGCATAACAGTAACTCCTAACAGGAAACTCACCGCCCCCCCCCATGAGGTCGTCTTGCCAAAAAATATCAAAACTGATAGTGATTAAGTTTCTAAATCTGCCCAGCATGGTGGCCACTACCCCCCACGGAACTATTTACATTGAAATTAAATTTTTTTTTTAAATGTTTTATTTATTTCTAGGAGACAGAGAGAGACAGTGTGAGCAGGGGAGGGTCAGAGAGAGAGGGAGTCACAGACTGAAACAAGCTCCAGGCTCTGAGCTGGCAGTCAGCACAGAGCCCGACGCGGGGCTCGAACCCACGAACCGCGAGATCATGACCTAAGCGAAAGTCGGACGCTTAACCGACTAAGCCACCCAGGCGCCCCACATTGAAATTAAATTTAACTAAAATGAAAAGAAGTGAAGAATCCAGTTCTGCAGTAAACCCCAAAGGTGGTGGATGTAGGGGGTCAGATCGGTGTACCCTCAAAGCGTTCCCGGCTCCTCCCAGGGGGGGCTGATTTCATCCTGCTCACCCAGGTTATTGTACAGTCCCAAGGACCCACATCCGGCCTCCTCCCGCTTCCTGGCACTGGACCTGGCTGTCCCAGAACAGGGCCTGGGGGCCCCGGAGATGCTGGCTACCCCTCAGCTCCGTGCCCGCAGGTGAGACAGACCACGGCAGCCCCAGGTTTCTGGCCCAGAGTGAGGACAGGACCTTCTCCTGGTGCATAGGAAGGTCTGTCTGGACAGAGGCTTTTTTTTTTTTTTTTTTAAATAACTTTTTAAAGAAAAGTTAGATTTACAGAAAAATTGCAACAATTCTCCAGAGTTGCCTGACACCCCACACCCAGTTTTCCAAGTTGTCATCCTAGCCTGCACTTGTGCATTTGTGGAAGTGAGTGAAGCGATCTCAATATATTATTATAACTAAAGTCCGCGCTTTTCTCGGACTGACTCCGTTTTCCCGTCATATACTTACTTCTGTGCTCTGAGACCCCATCAGGACACGGCGTGATATTCAAGTCGTTTCCTTGGACTGTGGCTGTTTCTCTTCCTTGTTTTTGCCGATCTTGACAGTTTCGGAAAGGACCGGGGAGGTGTTTCGTAGATGTCTCTTGGCTGGGATTTATCCAGTGTTTTTCTAGGGGTTAGGCTGGAGTCACGGGTTTGGGGGAGAGGACCACAGGGGTGAGGTGCCCTTCTATTCCCACCCGTTCAGGGCATGTGGTGTCCACCTGACTGATCCCTGTGACCTTGACCTTGATCTCCTGGCTGAGTGTGTTTTTCAGACTTCTCCACTGTGATTTTCCTAGGTTCCATTTCATACCCTTTGGGAGGAAGTCAGGACAGGGACGTTTGCCTACCCAAATTTTTCTTTATATAAAACACCACTTTAATTGTATTCCTTTGTGCAGCTAAAATTTGTTAAGATTTACCCACCTATTTTTATAACTTTTATTGTGATAATATATGCATGACAAAATGTACCATCTCAGCCATGTTCAGGTGTACAACTCAGCAATACTGAACGCATTCACACTGTTGTGCGACCATCACACCGTCCATCTCCAGAACTCTTCATCTTGCAGAACTGAAACTCTGTCCCCATCGGACACTCACTCCCTACCCCCTCCCCAGCCCCGGCCCCTCACAGACACCATCTGCTTTCTGTCTTTGTGATTTGGACAACTCGAGCTCATATACATGGAATCTGTCCTCAGGCTTCATCAGAAGTTCCTTCCTTTTTAAGGCTGAATCCTATTTCATTGTGTGGACGGATCACATTTCGTTTATCCGTTGATGGACACTTGGATTGTTTCCACCTCTCAGCTATCGTGATAATGCTGCTATCAACATGGTGTACAAATCTCTCAAGTCCCTGCTTTCATCTCCTCTGGGTATATACCTAGGGGTGGGTTTGCTGGGTCATGTGGAAATTCTATATATAATCCCTGGAGGAACGGCCAGACTTTTCCGCAGCAAGGGCGCCATTTTATGTTCCCACCAGCAGTGCACAAGGTTCCAGTTTCTCCACATCCTTGCCAATGGGATGCTACGTTCTGTTGCTGTTTTTAAAATAATAGCCATCCTGATCAGTGTGAAGTTGTATGCTTTTATATGTTTTTTTCAAAATTTATTATTTTTTGAGTAGGTGCCATGGACTGAATTTTGCGTGCCCCACGTTTCACATTTGAGCCCCTCACCTCCAATGGTATTTAGAGGTGGGGCCTTTGGAAGGTGACTGGGTTCAGATAAGGCCATATGGTGGGACCCGTGATGGGATTCATGTCCTATAATGAGAGACAGAGATCTTTCTCTCTGTCCCCGGTTTGTAAGCACCGCGGAAGGGCCATGTGAGGACACAGCCTGAAGGCGGCTGTCTATACCCAAGAGAGAGCTCTCACTGGGGACTAAATCAGCAGCAGGGGACCGAATCAGTCTGATCTCAGACTTCCAGCCTCCAGATCTGTGAAAAACATCTGTTGTGTAAGGCCCCCGCCCCCTACCCCCCACCTCAGACTATGGTATTTCTTATGGCGGCCAAGCTGACTGTGTAGTATATCACACCAGGTAATATATTCACAGGGTTCAATATTCAAAAGGCACAAAAGGCATCCAGGAAGCCCACACACTCCCATCCCCAGCAAGTCACAGCCCTACAGGGAGGGAACATTTGAGCCAAGACCCCATAGTGAGACAGGTGGTGAGAAAAGTGCTCTAGGCAGAAGGAAGAGCCGTGCAAAAGCCCTGAGGTGGGAAAGACATTCAAGGAGGTGAAAGGTGGCCCAGAGGCTGAAGAGAGGTGGTCAAGGTGAGCCCAAGCAGCTTGGTGGGGACAGGGCCCTGCAGGGGCTTTGCTGGCAGACTGGGGTCTGATTCCTGCTCCGTCAGCTCCCAGAGCACAGGAGCCTTCTCTCTCTGTGCCTCAGTTTCCTCATCTGTAAACTAAGGATAGTGATTGTGCCTCCCTCATGGGGTAGTGAGTGCAATGGCTTCTGTAAAGCCTTAGTGGCAGGTGCGGTCAGTACCACACTCAGGGGCCCTGGTCACCCCCAAGCACGTGCGTGGGCCACGATGCAGGTGTGACAAGACGCCTGTCTCTCTGTCTCCCCTGCCTACTGAGCAAACCTTCTGCAGCAGCCGCCAGCAGACTCCCCCCACCGGCCAGAGCTGAGTCGCACACCCCCTGGGGCCAGTCCCTCCCCTCCCCCAACCCCAAGGATGCAGGAGGCAGGTGAGCGGCCTGGCAGCAAGTGCGGTGGGCTCCGGCCCGCCCCAGGGTGACGCGGAGCACCCCCAGCCCCACACCCGCTGCCTGGCTGCGCTGCAGACTTTCCCAGTGAAGGAAGCAGGGGGGCGTCCACACGTGCTCTGGCACGGGCTCCGGGCAGCTCTGTGGAGGCTGAAGTACCCCCGCCAGGGCGGGGGGCGGGGGGGGGCAGGTCATAGCCCTACAGATGCTGCCGGTGGGGGGCAGGTTGAAGAGGGCAGTTGTATTTGAAAAAGATCACTCCGGCTGCGCGTGAGGAATGGACTGGAGGGACCAGGGGCAGACGGGACCAGCTGGAAAGCTCTGGCATTGTCCGGGACGGAGGGAGATGACAGTGGCCTGGACCGAGACGGCCACTCTGGAGATGGAGGACTGGAAAGGCCGGAGCTGCGGGCCTGGAGGCGGGGTCCAGGGGCCAGACGGGAGGTGGCCGCGGCTGTGGGAGACTGGGCCGCCTGCGGGGCCAGGACGGGGCCCGAGACCCTTCACGGGGGTCCGTGGCCAGGAAGCTGGACCTCCCGCTCAGCTCCGCCTGCCCCCACCATCGGCCGTCCCCAGGACGCTGGCCCGGCCACGTCAGCCTCCCAGCAGCCAGCGCCATCCTCCTGGAGGCCCACACCCATCCTGGCCACGTGACTCCTCTGCCCCAGGAGACGATCTCCGCGAATTCGGGGCCTCTGCCGCCTCACCACTCGGGGGACAAGGGCACAGCTTCTGCGGCGGCTGCGGCATAGGAGTCTGTTCCCCACCCCCACCCCCAAGCCTGTGCCACCCCAGCCTCAGTGGGGGTGGGAAGTGAGGAGGTGGGGAGGGGGTGCGGCCTGACCTGGGGGGGTCCAGACGCGACAGCAGAGGCAAGGGCGCCGAAAGGAACAGGTGTCACTTTTGTTCATTTCAACCTCCAGGGACTGATGGGTCTGTCATCTTCCGTCACACGGACGGAGCCAGGGCTCCCGAGGTGAAGGCAGGCGCCCAGGCCACTGGCGCCGGCATGACCTGGACTCTTGGGGGCTGCTCCATTCCCCAAGGGCCACCAAAAGCCCCAGGCCCCCCTAAAATCCCTACAGCCCCCTAAATTCATGAAGATTTCCCAAGGTCCGAGAAATCCCAAGTACCCAAAGACCCTCAAGTACCCCCATGATGGCCCCAGACCCCCATGGCCTCCCCAAAGGCCCTAAAGACCTCTCAAGGCCCTCCCTGGGCTCTCAATGCCCCCTGCAATTCAGACTCCCCCACCCCCTCCCCAACCCGAGGACCCAAAGGATTTCTCAAGGTCTTCCAGGCCTCCCAGACCCCCCCCCCAAAATCCCCCAGGCCCCAGAAAGTCCCCAGAATTCTCAAGGCCTCCCCAAGTCCCCTAGACCCTCCCAGTCCCCCAGGACCTGCTGGCTCTCCATGACCCCCACCCCCAGGCTTAGGCCTCCATCTTCCAGGAGACCCCCTCGCATTGCCTTTTCCTGGGAAGTCCGGTGGGGGGTCCCCAGGGGGTAAATCCGATCAGTTAGCTGCTCACTCTGCTGTCAGTGGGTGGTCCTGGGCTGACCTATGGGGGTGCCCCCTCAGGGTCATGTGACCCTACGGGCACAGTCACGTGGTGTCAGACATGGCTGCCTGTGTCTCTGTGGTCTGCGAGGCTGGGAGGTCTCCCACGGGGCGCTGAGGGGCCTGCCGCCCTTGGCACCCCACTCCCGCGCCAGGGGCCTCGCCCAGGGAGGAAAACGGCGCTGGGTGCCTTGCAGAGGGCTGAGGGCGGGGTCTGAATCCCTCCTGGCGCCCGCCCCACAGCCTGCCCTGCCCGTCGGTGGGGGGCCAGCACCCCCAGCCACACACCCCTCTCGGGGCCGGGATGGCTCTCAGATCCAGCACTGCCGGGGCCACACCCCTGGTCTGGAGGCGGGGGCCCTGCCCCACCCGCCCCTCTCCGGCTCCTGTGCCTGCACCCAGGGACCGAACCGTCACCTCGCACTCACCGAAGCACACCCGCAGCTGCAGACTCAGTCCCCGCCCCTTTGCCCCCAGGATGCCCGCGGGCGAACCGTCACCAAGAGAAGGGAGGAGGCGGCCAGCCAGCCTCTGCCGCGGTGGGGAAAGAGCTGGCCCGCGGCCGTGAACACAGGAGTGGCCTTTGAGGCCCTAGCCCCGCGGCTCCTGTTTTAAGGAGGGAGGAGCCCGGCCAGGAGGCAGGAGAGTTTGGCACCGGCTGCAATGCCTCGGCAAGTCCCTCCTCTTCCCTGGTCCCCCGTGGCCTCGCTGCACCCCTGGGATGTGAGGACGTGTCGTGGCCGCGGGCGAAGAGCGCAGACTCTGAGGCGCGGCCTGGGCCTGAGTCCTGGCTCTGTCGTCACGGGGAGTCTGTGAGCTAATGTTTTATAAAGACTTAAAACAGTGCCTGGCACGTGCCAAGTGCAATGTGAATGGAAACTCGAGCCTTCATCCAACTATTCGTTGTTCGCTTAGGACATATTTACCCAGCCGGTGTTCGTACTGGGTCCCAGCTGGGCCCTGGGTCGTCAGGGATGAACCAAAGGAAAATACGACGAAGGTACAAGGACCGCATCCCACAATAGCCTGGACCTGACAATGTGTGAGGGCTCCCGGGTGCAAAGGGACATGAGAGTCAAGCAGGAAAACGTCTGGGGTGATCAGGGAGGGCTTCTTGGAAGAGGGGGCATTTAGGTGGGGCACAGGGGCCTGGGCTGGCAGGGACAGACACAGACAGTGCAGCCCACTGACTGCTGATGGATCTGCAGAAGTCGGAGTTGTGCTGGCCACTCACTCGACAGGGACCGGGGACCTGAAATGATGTAATTTCACAGCCGAGTGGATCCTTACACCCTCTTGGTCGGGTGACCTGCACATTGCGCCCGCCCGGCACTTTCCCCCGGGCCATCCATGGCGCTGGCCATGCTGGGGTCTGGGGAGGGACAGGTGTGGGCTAACGGCTTCCCCACTCTGCTCCTCTCTCAGATCTCAGCTGAATCCTGAGGCTAGGGTGCTGCACACCCACCGGGACCTACGAGGCAAGACCCCCGGGGGCTGGCCTAACCCCCCCCCACCATGCTTCTGAGGCTTCATCCTCCCGCAAGGCCTCCAGCACTTGCCAAGGCCTGAGGCCATCATAAGGCCCTGCCGGGAGCCAACCTGGGAGCCCTGGGCCTGCCCAGGCAGAGATCTGGCCCAGGAGCCGGTGAGCTGCACCAACTGCCGGGAAGACCGCCCACGCCCACGCCAGCCTGCCCGGGCAGACCCCGCACCTCCCGGCTAACTGTGAGGCAGCCAGCAAGGCCTGGCCCAGCCATCCCCTGCTCTGGGCGGGGCGGGGGTCTCCATAGGGTGTCCAGTCTTGGGGCTTCTGGATGAAATGAGTAGTTGCACGCGACAGAAAAACTGACTCATGCCAGCTTAAGCAGAAAAGGAAGTGTATTAATGCATGTAACCGTGTGTCCTTCAGGCATGGCTGGATCCAGGGCCCAAAGGGCTTCTCTTTGTGTTATCTCCATCTCACAGCTGTTCCAGGCCAACATTCTCCCCTGTCAGCGGCCCGAGGTACCCTCTGCCCAACTGTTCTAACAAAAGTTTCGGAACTGGGCCTCACTGGCCATGGGTGACCCAGCTGGGGTCACAGGTACACTCCCAGAGCACGAAGGACTGGGTTAGGGCTCCCTGGACCGTGTGGCCTGAGAGCTGGGGGTGGGGTGGGGTGCGTGCACATGCTGTTCCCTCTGCCGGGAACAGCTAGCTACCCCTCTCCCTCCTCCAGGGAGTTCCTCCTCATCCTGGAGGTCTGCAATTCTGATTGCACACACGTTAGGCTCTCTCTCTCTCTTCCTGGCCTCCTGACCTCTCTTCCATATTCTCTGTCTCCTTATCTCTCGGTGCTGCCTCCTGGGAAATTTCCTCAGGCCTATGCTCTGATGCATTGATTCTCTCTTCAGCTATTTATTGCATGGGGTTTAGAGTTTCAACATTTAGGGGAATCTGGGGGGCTCAGTCGGTTAAGCGTCTGACTCTTGGTTTCAGCTCAGGTCACGATCTCACAGTTTGTGAGTTCAAGCCCCACATCTGTGCTGTCGGCTCAGAGCCTGCTTGGGATTCTCACTTTCTGCTCCTCCCCTGCTCGCTCTCGATCTCTCTCAAAAAAATAAATAAACTTAAGAAAAAGTTTCAAAGTATATATTTTCTTTTTTTTAAATTTTTTTAACATTTATTTATTTTTGAGAGAGAGAGACAGAGCACAAGCAGGGGAGGGGCAGAGAGAGGGAGACACAGAATCTGAAGGAAACTCCAGGCTCTGAGCTGTCAGTACAGGGCCCGACGCGGGGCTCGAACTCCCCAGCTGTGAGATCATGACCTGAGTCCAAGTCAGACTCTTAACCGACTGAGTCACTCAGGTGCCCCAAGCATCCGATTCAGGATTTTGGCTCAGGTCATGATCTCACAGTTTGTGGGACTGAATCCCTCGTTGGGCTCTGTGCTGACAGTGTGGAGCCTGATTGGGATTCTCTCTCTCTCTCTTTCTCTCCCTCGGCCCCTCACCTGCTTGCATACTTTCTCTCTCTCAAAATAAATAAACTTAAAAAAAGAGTTCAATGTCCTGAGCCACCCAGACGCCCCTGTTTCTGCTTTTTAAAATTTGTTTGCTCATTTGTTTTTAAGATGCCACATAAAAGTGGAATTATATGGTATTTGTCTTTGTCCATCTCACTTATGATAATATACTCGAGGTCCATCCAAGTTGCTGCAAAGGGCAGGATCTCATTGTTTTCATAGCTGAGTGACAGCCTATTGCATAGGACCCCACCACATCTTCTTTATCCATCCATCTATTGATGGACACTTTGGCTGCTTCCGTATCTTGGCCATTGTAAATAACGCTGCAATAAACACAGGGGTGCGGGTATCTCTCTGAATTAGTGTTTTCATTTCCTTTGGGTAAATATCCAGTAGTGGCATTGGTGGATCATATGATATTTCTATTTTTATTTTTTTTTTGAGGACCCTCTGCACTGTTCTCCACAGCGTGCACCAGTGTGCACTCCCACCAACCGTGCACAAGTCACGCCTTTTCTCCGCATCTTCCCCAACACTCGTTATTGCTTGTTTATTTGACGCGAGCCCTTCCGGCTGGTGTGAGGTGGCATCTCATTGTGGTTTGATGTACGTTTCCCCGATGGTGAGCGATGTTGAGCATCTGCTCACGTGCCTGTTGGCCATCTGGACGTCTTCTTGGGAAAAATATTTATTCAGGTCCTCTGCTATGGTTGCAAACTCTCAAGGGAAATTATTATTGTCATTAAATATCTTCTATCTGGAGCCCTGAATCAGACACCCAGATTTCCCAGCAGGGTCCCCCGCGGGCAGGCAGATTCAGTTGGTACCACTCTCTGCTGAGAAGGCTGCCTTCTTTCAGGATTGCAGCCTGATGGGGGGGGGTGTCTTAGGGTCACCTCCTGACCGCCCACCACATTGCAACAGCCCAGTCTCTATCTCTTATGAGCACCCAGGGAAAGATTGTTGCTCATGTATCTAGTTCGAGCTGTTTCTCCTCCTTCCTCCTCCTTCCTCTTCCTCCTTCCTCCTCCTCCTCCTCCGTTTTGGAAGGCGGGGCTTCCTTAGAAGCTCAGCAACAGGATAAAGCTGTGTCTGAAGACATTTACCCAGAACGGGGCAGCAGCCGGGCACCGAGGGCACCTGGTCACCTGCTGCCAGAGGGCAGGTCAGCTCACCACCTGCCCTGGATGTTGCGCCCTTCGCTGCTCGAATGAGTCTCACCTCGCTTCCAAGTGGGTTATTTTGTGACCGAACCACGGAACGGGGCCTGACTTACGCCTGCTTCCTCCTCCGCCTGCGGCAGCCCCGCCTTCCTGGGGACCTCGTGGATGGCGGCCCGCGGCGCTGCGCAGGGGTGAGTGGGTGCGCTGGGGGCGTCCCGAGGCAATGCCGTGGGTGCTGCTGGTGAGGCCCCGGAATCGTGCGAGCTGCCCGTGCTGACTGGACACCACCTAGAAAACTACCGGACTTCCCCTCCGTTCCAGGTGGCGTGGATATGACCTGACTGAGCTCCTTGGAAGATGGCCCCGGAAGAGCCTCTGTGACAGTGACAGGGTGCACGTCCCTCCCACCCCCGGGGACAGGCCTGGGCTCCGTCGTCCCAAGAGCTTTCCGGCCCCACTCACGCCCGCCTCCTCTCACCCTGCCCCACACTGTCCACGTCCACTTGTCTCCGGCCCAGCTCTGCGTGGACTTGTGTCCCCGGGGCTCTGTCCCTGGAGGTAGACCTGGCCTCACTCATCCCATGGGGACTGAGTGATGGGCTCCTCTGTCCCAGGCCCTCTGCTCAGTGCCACCCGATGGGAAGAGCTGGTCTTGGCCTTCAGAGGTCACCTTCGGGGGCTGACGGCTGTACTGCAGGGGAGCAGGAGAACTCTGGTCTTCTCAGAGGCTGGGGGCTCCCAGGGGAGGCAGCACTCAACGTGCAACTAGGAACTTTCCAGATGCACAAACAGGGGCGGGGACAGTGGGGGCCCTTGAACGGGGCAGTGGCCTCAGGGTGCATTCTGGGAAGACACATTGTGGGGTTCTCTAAGACTAGACCCACGTTTCTGAAACCCCGATGGCGGGGGCAGGGACGGAAGTGTCACTCCGAAGCCGCTCTTCCCGGCAGCTGGGGGTAAGGAGGTCACACTCCCGGGCCGAGGCTCACAGTCTGTGAAGGACGGAAGAGTTCGTGCAAAGCGGCACTTTGCTTCTCCTTCCCGTGGCTCCGTGACTTGGCCAGGCTCAGCTGGGCGGTCAGTTCTGTCCATGGGTTTCTCGTGCAAGTGCAGTCACGTGGTGGCCGAAAGCAGAAGGTCCAAACGGCTTGTCTCTCACCTGCAGCCTGACGGCTCCTAGGTGGCCTCTCTCTCCACAGGGCCTTGCCCACGAGGGCCTCCCCACATGGCCTCTCCTCACGGGGATGGTCAGCAGGCTTCAGAGCCTAATTACCGTGTGGTAGATCTTGGGTTCAGGCTCAGGTCTGTGTATGGGACACCCGTGCCATGTTCTTGACCACTCTGGCTCTTCTCCTCTGGAGGGGCCACGGCCACATTTAGGGGCCCTGCTGGAGTCACGGTGAGGCCCATGACTCTGAGAGCTGCTCCCACAGCTGTATTTCTACTGTGACTCAGAGTCACCCACACGGTGCCTGTATCAACTACTATTGCTGTGTAACAAAACCGCCCCCAAACCTAGTGATCACTTATTTCTCAGGAGGCTGCGGGCTGGTTGGGCAGTTCTGCTGGCCTGGGCTGGCTTGTGCGTCTGCAGTCACTGCGGGCCAGTCCCGTGGCTTTGCTCTCGTGGCTGGGCTCCCAGGCTCCAGCTGGGCCAGCTTCTCTCTGCTCCACGTGCTCTGTCATCGGCCGGCAGGATGGTCAGGCTTGGACCCATGGTGCACAGGGCTCGGCAGGAGAGCAGAGGACCAGGCTCAGACGGGCACAGCGCCCCTTCCACTGGATTCTATCGGCCAAAACTAGTCGTAAGTCATCTGCCAGATTCCCTGCGGGGAGACCGCTTCCACCTTCCAGTGAGCTAAGCAGTCACACTGCAGGAGGCACAAGGCACGAATGTAATGAGGGGCCATGAAGGGGACCTCCAGCAATCCATCTGCCAGCACGCCTGTGCGAGGGCCCCTTCCCGGGGCCAGGTGTGGTGGGGTCCCCACCCAGCCGGACACCTTCGTGCAAGCCCTCGCGACTCCACCTCACCCTGATGACCACGCCGGATACACCCCCCCCCCCCCGGACTGGCCCGCCCAGTCTCACCGGTCAGCACCAGCTGCAGTCAGGAGCCGAGGCTGATCGCAGTGCACGGGGAAGTGGAGGAAACAGGCCAGAGAGAGAGCGAGCGTGAAGGCAGGAAGAGAGAGAGGCTGAACGCTGAGTGGAGGAGAGACGGACGGAAGGAGGCTCACACGGCATGTTTGTACATGTGTGTCTTTGTGTTTTTATTTGTGCATACACTTGTGTGTGTTTGCACACAGGTGCTTAAGATGGGAAGGTTCAGGTGAGCCCCACGCCTCCCCTCTGTGCACGCCCCAGCCCCCAGGGTGCCCCCGCCACAGTTGGCTCCTCCCTCTGCTCTGCGCCCCCTTCTCCCGGGCAGCAGGCTGCGGGCGGCTCACAGAGCCCCGGCCCCAGGGAGGAGCCAGTGGGGGGAAGGAAGGCAGCCCAAGGGACCTGGGTGTGCAGCCGGCTCCTTCAATCACCGCCGCTGGTCCTCTCTGGTGCAGATCAGTCAAGGACAGGTCATCTCACCCTCGCCAGGTGGGGGGGAGGGGGGGCTTATAGCCGCTGCGTTCGCCACGTAGCAGCCTCCCCACCTTCCTTGTGGGAACCAGAGCTGAAACTGACCAAAGACAGGAGAGCCCGGTCCCGCAGGACCCGCAGCCGGTAAGCAGCAGGTGACAATCTCACCCGCTGACCGTTTGCAAAGCCCTCTGAGGGGTCCTGGGCTCTGCAGTGGTCCAAGGGGGCCGGGAGAGAGGGGCTTCAAGCCAGTTCCTACTGCATGCCCCTTGGCAGGCTGCCTGGCCCCTGTGAGTCCCTTTCCGCATGGCTCCCCATCAAGCAGTATCGTCAAGGTAGTAGAACTGGGCAGTAGTGAGTCCTCAGCAGGAGGTGGTAAAGGTGAACCTCCAGCTAGAATTCCACATTCCCATCTCCCTGGCAAACTCCTACTCATACTTCAAAAC
Source organism: Hyaena hyaena (assembly GCF_003009895.1). Lineage (NCBI taxonomy): Eukaryota > Metazoa > Chordata > Mammalia > Carnivora > Hyaenidae > Hyaena > Hyaena hyaena. The sequence goes on along the minus strand of NW_024080636.1, from coordinate 6,204,876 downwards.
CCAACTACCCTAGAAAGCTTTCTCAGATACCTTTTCCCCTCACAGCGGGGAGACGACACTTTCTGGAGTGACCTGTCCCTTGGTTTTACCCACCGTATTTTGACTCGTATGGGTTCAGTAGACCGAACTCCGCGAGGGCAGGCCAGCACATCAGATTCCATGGGCCCCACGTCCAGTACAGAGCTGGGCACAGGAAGGCCCTCAGCGGGGGGTGTGGCCCGAATGAAATACAGCACCCTCCCCCCGCACAGTCTTGGCCTAGGAAACATTTCTGTCTGAGGTTCGGGGGTCACGGTGGAATCCCTCAGAGGGCCAGCCTCGGGAACGCTCCCGGCCTCCACCCTGGAACAAAGGCCTCCTTTTTCTCCCAGAAACACCGTGGTCAGGAGTGCCTGCTGACGAATGGATACTTCGGGCTTCTGCGGACAGCATGGCCCCGTTCTTTCTCGTTGGCAGGCTGTGTGAGCAAGGCTTCACCATAGAAGCCTCTAGATCAATCCCCTCGTGGCAGCCAAAAAGAGTGCCCCGTTCTGGATGTCCAGACGCTAACCTCCCAAACCTGCGGATTTGTTGTTTGTGGCGAAGGAATGAAGGTTGTAAGTGGAACGTGGACAGCTGGACAGCAAGGGCAGCCGCTCCCTTCAGAAGGGGCGTCTCCTCGAGGTAAGGTGTTCACCCTCACCGTCTAGGCAGGTCCCATATAATCAGGTCCTGGACGGTGCAGGGGGGAGGCAGGAGAGCCAGTTTCAGAACACAGCAATGTAAGAAGGGCCATGGCAACCGGCCGCTGCTGGCTCTGAACTTGGAGGAGCGGCCATGAGCCACAGGAGCGGACGGTCTCAAGAAGTTGGAAAAGGCCAGAAAACGGGTTTTCTCCCGGAGCCCCCGGGAAGGCTGCAGCACTGCTGATGTTTTGATTTAACCAAAGGAGAGTACATGTGTGTTGTTTTAAGCCGCAGAGTTTGTGGGGTGCTATTACATCAGCCCCAGGAAGTGGGTCCAGCCCGTCTCACAGAGGAGGGGACTGAGGCCCAGAGAAGAGAAGGGCCTCGCCCAGGCCCACAGGCAGCGGCACTGCCCCGCCTCGGACTCGCTGCCCGGTGCTCCTGACCCTGCCCACTGCACCCCCCGACAGGGACAGAGCCCCCAGCAAACAGTCGGGGTGGCTTCTGCACAGCTGTGGGGTTGGAAAAGCAGCCACACCCCCCTCCTGGGGCGCGCCGGCAAATGAGCGGATTTGGTGGACAGAGAAGCCTCAAATCTGGCAAAGCAACCAATTAACCGATTTTGACAGAAGTTGGAACTTGCAGGAAGCGAGGCCTCTGCCAACAGCCCCTCCTTGTCCTCCGGTCCCCCCCACCCCCAGAAGCAGGCGGCGGCCAGTCCCGGATGCCACCTGGATCCACCACCCTCAGCCCCGTGGGCGCCCAGGGCGCACCCTCCCCAGCACACCCCTGCGTCCGGAGCCAAGCCCAGTGGCTCTGGCCTACTTATGGTGTCTTCACCCACCTTTTTCCCTTTTGATCAGGGCAGGGTCTGCTCTCCTCCATGCGCTGCAGGACTCAGCACGCACACCGAGCCCCAGTGACTCATCGCCCCTGCCCCCGGGAGGGCCCTCCTCTGCCCGCTGCGCGGCTGGTGGGGCGCCGGAGCTCGCCGGCTGCCTGGGTGGGACGCAGAGCCCGGGCTGTGTCCCTGCGTCCCCCGATCATTCCAAGAGCCTCCAGGACCTCTGGCTGGCTTTCTCCCTGGGGGTCTCGGCTGACCCTTCTAGGACAAGAGTTTCCCTCGGAGTGGAAGGAGGAGGGGATGCCTTTTCTCCCTGGCAGGTCTGGTACGTCTTGCCTGGAAACCACACGGGTCTCAGGCTTCTTCCCCCCCCCCCCCCGCCGCCAGGAGCCAGATGGCCATAGTTCTCACGCTTCCTGGAATTTGGGATTCCCTTGAAGGCCGAATGGCCCCGCCCCCAGGCCCTGGGGGGGCAGGGCGGTGGCCATTCCTGGTTCCTTTAGGCTCTGGATCAGGCTTCTCTGCTCCATGTCAAGCCCCAGCATCCTAGAGCGGCCCCCCCACTGCCCTCTGAGCGGCTGCCCCTCCCCCCGTCCTCTGGGTGACCAGAGTCGGGAGGCCTGCGCTGTGTTTCCGACACGACACGTCCACCGAGCGGGCGGGGGACTGCGGTGTTGAGTGCTGAGGAGCTGGGGGGGCGGACGCTCCATCACGACAGTGGCAAAAATAGCGACGATCTTTCAGCCCCTGCTCTCAGGAGCTGGTCCCTCACGGCTGCCACGTCCCTCCCTGCAGCTTTCGTCTCTCAGATGAGGGCACCGCGGTCCCGCCCGGGAGGGGGCAGACGGACAGGGTTGGCTCCTAGGCGTTGCTACCCTGGTGCAGAGAGCTTTCTCCCCCCCCCTCCTTTTTTTGTTTGTTGTTATTTTTAAGAAGATATAATTAAGATTTGGGAACTTTATTTCTCTGGATCGCCCTTGTTCCTGTAGAATCACTAAGGGAATCATTCTTGCACATGGTCATCTTCCCCGAAAATGTTTTGCAAATGGATTGAGAGAAATAAACAAGGAGAGGGGCCTCCCGCTGGCCCCCTTCCCTCTAAGAGGGACGTGTGGAGGTGGAAGCTTCCGGAGGGAAGACTCGGGGGGCCTTTTCCATCGCCGCCTCCCCACAGCCCCAGGGTTGTCAGGACGCATCTGGTCCGCAAATGGGGGCCCTTCTGTACACAGAGGCTTCAAGGAAGGGGGCCCCGGTGAGTGCTCCCCGGGCCAAGTCAGAGGAAGGAAGGTGTGCGGGTGGAGAGGACAGGGAGGGCCTCCCTTGCGGGGCCCAGATGCGGGGGACCTTGGTGACTCTTTCCCCCATCCCCACCCCCACTGCCCCTCCCAGAGCTAGTCCCACAGACTCTCCCCTGAGCCCTGCCCTGGGTCTGACCACCTCTCCCAGCACCAGGGCCCGGCAGTCCCATCCGGATGCCTGGATGCTGGCCTTCCAAATCTGCCTCCCATTAGCCAAGGAGAGGGTTCGAAAGCACGGACCCTTCCCACCTGCACTCTGCTGCCGGAGGTCTTTCTGTCAGACACACGAGGAAAACCAAAGTCCTGGCTGTGGTCCATGTGACCCCTGCCACTCCCTGTCCTCCACCCACAGTGGCCTCAGACACGCCCACCACACTCACTCCCGCCCCAGGCCCTTTGCACTGCTGATCTTCTCTGCCCTGAATGTGCCTCTCCCAGATGTCCCTTTGTCACCTGGCTGGAAGGCCTTTCCAGATCACCTCACCCCAAATAGCCCACCTGCCACTCTGTCCCAATTATTTTACTTTATTTTCTTCCTGCAAAGTGGAATATTTCCTATGTTAATTGTTTTCTCCTACAGGATGATCTCTCCACGTGAGGCAGGGTGCTGCCCGTTGCGTTAGCCATGGCATTGAATGGACTTGGAAGGAAGGAAGGAAGGAAGGAAGGAAGGAAGGAAGGCGTGCATGCATGTGGAAGGGAAGGAGAACACCAGCGGCAGGGAACGGACAGCTGGGTGTCTGTGGCCTCGCGGCTGCGGGGGTAGAAGGCCCTCCTCCACAGCCCGGGTGCTGGAGATCGGGGAAGAGAAGCAGAGGCCACTGGCTTCCCACCTCACCCTGCCTGGGGCAGCTTTAGTGCCCCCCCCCCCCCGCCCCGTACCTAGCAGGGACCGAGGAAAGTCCCCCAGGAAAGCCCCCTGAGAGCCATCAATGACGGTGTGGCTGTGGTCACAATGTCAAAATACACAAATAAAGAATAATTTCAAAACAGATTCTGCGTGTGATTTTTTAGGGAGAAAGGTCTTGCCTTTTTTTCCCTCCACTTAAAAGGAAGGGAGGTTACAGGGTGCCTGGGTGGCTCAGTCAGTTGAACATTCGATTTTTAAAACAATGTTTATTTATTTTTGAGAGAGAGAGAGAGAGACAGAATCCAAAGCAGTCTCTAGGTTCCGAGCTGTCAGTGCAGAGCCTGACACAGGGCTCGAACTCATGAACTATGAGATCAAGACCAGAGCCGAAGTCAGATGCTTAACCAACTGAGCCACCCAGGTGTCCCAAGCACCAACTCTTGATTTTGACTCAGGTCATGATCTCATGGTTTGTGAGACTGACTCCCATGTTGGACTCTGCACTGAGTGTGGAGCCTGCTTGGACTTCTCAGTCTCCTTCTCTCTGCTCTTTCCTTGCTCTCGTTGTCTCTGTCTCTCTCTAAATAAATAAATAAGTTTAAAAAATTGGTAAAAAAAAAAAAAAGGAAGGGAGGTTATTCAAAATAGTCAAGAAGAGGAAACAACCCAAATACCTATTGGGTGATGATGAATGGATTACAAATATGGTATATCCATTCAATGGAATATTACACAGCCATAAAAAGGAACAAAGCTCTGATTTGTGCTACAACGTGGATGATCTTTGAAAACATGATGCTCAGTAAACATAGCCAGCCACGGAGGCCACATGGTGTAGGGTCCCATGTATAGGAAATGTCCACAGAGGCAGACAGTAGAGGAGGGGTTATAGGGGTGCGATGGGGGTGGAGGTGACTGCTAATGGTACGAGCTTCTTTTCAGGGTGGTGGGAATGTTCTGGAATTCCACAGTAGTGATCATCGCACAGCTTTGCGAATGTACTCAAAGCCAGTGTGTCGTACACATTTAAAAGGGTGAATTTTACAGTGTGTGAAATAGATCTTTTTTAGAAAAGAAGAGAGATACGCTGGGCGGGGGATAACCAAGAAGGATGATGTGCTTCCCCTTACTGCCTTCGTGATGCTGGGAACGACAGAGAGAGGAGCGAGTATGCCCACCGCCGAGCATGCCAGCCAAACGCCCAGTCCTCGGTGGATCCACACCCCTCAGTCCCACCGTGGACGCAGTCTCCGCTCGGCTCTGGTCCTGCCTTTCGTGGCCTTCCTTGGTCCCCAGGAGCCCCCTCCGCCCAGTGGCTCCCCTGCAGGGCCTCGGGTACTGGATCTGGCCCTTCCTGGTCTGCCAGACGTGGGTCATTCTCTGTGGGTTGGGGACATTGGGGACCTAATGTGTTGGGGTCCCAGCACCTGTCCCCTGCAATGTGCCCTGCGCTCTGAGCCTCAGTCTAGGAAGCATCCAACAGAGGGGGAGGGTCCCCTTGCCTTAACCTGCTGGGGGGTCCCAGGAGCCCCCGAGTGGCAGTGTGGGCGGGGGGCTGCGTGGCCCAGCCAGCTCAGGGTCGGCAGGGGCCAGCAGCTCTCAGGGCTCCACCACCTACGTGCGCACGGGGGTCCACAGAGGCCTGTTGCCATCTGGCACCGGCTGGGCCCCCGTGCAGGGAGGGAGGTGGGCACCTAGGAGACTCTGGTGCGGCAGCGACTGTGCTCGGCCACTAGAGGTCAGTGCAGCCCGAGGGGGCCCATTTGGACCTGCCCAGGACTTGCTCAGCGGGCGTGGGGCCCAGGGTGGGACAGAGGTCCCTTGTTGCCTTCAATGCCAGGCCTCCCCAAGGATGCTGTGGTAGCTTGGGACACTAGACCTGTGGCCACAAATTCCAGTCCACGGTCCTGGGGGCCTGACAGAAACTATAGCATTTCTATTTAGAAGATTCTGGCACCTTCCAACAAGGAAATCAATTTTATTTTTTGTCACGAGCGATACAGGGTCATTCAGGGAAGCCCTAGTACACGAAACATTCTAGATTAGGTTCTAATTTCCCTTTACCCTCTGGCTTCTATTAAGCTTCCAATTCAGTCACGGTCCGTCTTTGTTCAGAGTTTGGACTTCCTCGGGATTTCCCACCAGCCAAACCCCACCCAAGGCGAGGGGCGCTGGAGAGGGAAGAGGGGCTTGCTGAACTCTGTTTGTAAGAGGTTTTTCCCTCTGAATTCCCCCCACCCCAAATAAAAAGGGACAAAGTTGGGCCCCAGCCCAGACTTGCTTTTCGTCTTTCACCACCGGCGTGTTTCTTTTGCCTCCTCCCCATTTAAAGATTGGCTCAGGGATTTACTGTGCGAGGAACAGATTCCGGAATTCATGTGGGTTCTGATTTGAGCCCCCAGCAAAAATTGTTTCAAGTTGCTTCCCAGAGCAGGTACAATGCCAGGGGTCCACAGCTTCTGCCTTACCTTCTTTTTTCTTTAAAGCACTCGCTTTAGTGAAACACCTCAGGGGCGTGTGCAAAATATAAACATCAATTATAGTCACTGAGCCCCTGAGCCGAGGAGTGGCAGCCACTGCGGGCACATAAAACAGCGTGAGACAAGCGGCCTCCCCAGGCACGGGCCCCACTGCTAACCTCCAAGCCCCTCCCGCCTTGATGCGACCCCCCACCCCCAGGAGGGGCCCCAGAGTCAGGGAGTGGTATGTTGGTCCTCAGAGGTGGTGGGCACGTGGGGGAAGGGAGAGACTGCTGCTTGGAGCCACCCCCAGGGGGAGGGACAGGAGCGGGACAGCCCCTCAGGGACAGCCGCCAGACAGGCCAGCCCCTTCCAGTGGACTGGGTCAGGGGCGGAGCACAGACCCCCTGGGAAATTGGATGAAAGTTAGGCAAGCGCTGACACGGCACACTCCCCTTAGCGCGCAATTTCAGCCATGACCCCCAAGGCAGTGATGCAGCAACCATGACCTTATGGTGCTCAGTGACATGACCATGACACGGTAGCAGGAAAAGTTAGCCCTAGGAGATCTGCACCCGAGAGAACCAGTCTGTGCCAGCCTCTTAATACAGCCTTTTTTTTTGTTTTGTTTTAAGTTTATTTATTTTTGAGAGAGGGTGAGAGAGAGCATGAGTGCAAGTAGGGGGAGGGGCTGAGTGAGAGGGAGACAGAATCCGAAGCAGGCTCCAGGCTCTCAGCTGTGAGCACAGAGCCCCGTGTAGGGCTTAAACTCACCAACCGCGAGATCATGACCAGAACCGAAGTCTGACACTTAACCAGTTGAGCCACCCAGGCAGCCCTGCAGTCTTTTTTTTTTTTTTTAAAACTAATCTCTAGTCTCAACGTGGGGCTCGAACTCACAACCCTGAGATCAAGAGTCCCATGCTCCCCCCACTGAGCCAGCCAGGCGCCTCTACGAGGTCTTAATAATCCTCCAAAAAGGCTAGGAATCTAGACTTTTATCTTCAGTGTCTCCTGAAGTGCCAGAGTTAGGCCCTGGCAAAGGTCACACAACTGCTTAGTGCAGATGGGCCCTGACCCCTGGGAGATGCCAGCCCTTTCGGGTCTGCGTTGTTCTGCTGACGCACCTGTGGTCACTTCACGAGCTGCAGCCTGTTTTCAGCAACCTCCCCGCCCCCCCTTCAGCCCTGCAGATAGAGCACCTGTACATACAGAAAGGGCATAAAGCCTGTGTGCAGAGATGTAGGAGCATAGCGCCAACACTGCGCTAGCCCTCCCGTCCAGAAGGACGTCCCCCGCTGCCCAGCCCTCCTCCTGACCACACTCAAGTCATCTCCTTGCAGTTTCTGAGCCTTTCCTCCGTGTGCATTCCTAACCATGCAGTCTGGGCCTGCTTCGGAACCCACACGTGAACGGAACATCGGGGTCGGTCTCTCTCTCTCTCTCTCTCTCTCTCTCTCTCGGGACATCACATTAGCAAGGTCTGTCCATGCGTTCCTTCCGCCCTCCACCTTGGGACCAGGAAGTGGCACAGAGGAGCCCCAGCGGTTGTTACCTCACGCAGCCTTCAGGTGTCTCATTCCAGGAAAGCACGCCCACACCCAAGCTCATTCACTGCATTTGAATTTCCAAAAACCAGTGAGCACAGCGCAAGGGAACCCTTTGTTTATATAAACCCAACCCACCCTATTTAAAGTTCCTTTTGAGAAATACTCACTCTGGGGTTCTCTCCAAACCTAAGTCTCCCCGCCTTCCCCTCACCCGGGCCTGAGCTTTGCACAGCAAAGCCCTGGGCTCGGGGTCCTCCTTGCCCGCCCCTCTCAGAATTCCTGCCATCTGACCTCCCCGAGCAAGAGGAAGGAGGGAGGTCCTGGGCCGTCACACTTGAGGGACGATGGACATTTTTCTCTCCTTCCCCTCCCTCCATGCACACATTTCCCGAAAGGGCTTGCCAGTGGAGACTCTCAGATTAAAAGATTCTAGAGCAAATCTATATTTAAGGCTAATAACACACTCTTTAAGTCGTTGCGAACGGGAAGAAAATGCTCATATTCGGCTTTAGCCTAAAGACATCGTATCCAGCAACTCTGAGTGCTGTTGGTGGAGTTCACCATTTTCTGCGCCCCCCCCCCCCACCTGCGCTCAGTCCGGAAGTGTGCGGGGCCAGAAACGCCCGCGTCAAACAGATCTGCGGCAACACCTCACCCACCCGGATCTTTCTACCCGACCGACCGGTGGAGGCTTCTGGGAAGGCGAGACTCCCCTGACAGGCCTACGGGCCGCAGTGGGGTTCTGGCCCCCCGAGTTCTCCGGAGGGCAAGTGCATGCCAGCCAGGGTTGGCACAATACTGAAGCCCCGCGGGAAGGTGGGGGTGTCCTGGAACCCTAACCCCCGCCCCCCCACAAGCTGTGCTCCGCAGGAGGCGGGGGGGGGGAGTCCACTTAGTTCTCAAGCGCCCCCCATCTTTTCCTGCAGAAGGCGGCGGTGCGCTGGCCAGGTCCGAAGCTCGCGTCTGCCGTCTTCCCCGCAGGACACCCGGGCAAAGGGGAGCTGTCACACTTGGAAAGCGCCCGCGGGTGGCTGCCCGCTCCCGGAGCGGCCAGCGGGCCCCCCGACCGGACCGCGCGTCCCCACGCCAAATCTCAAATGTCAACCCGGGCCGTTTTCCTTTTCGTTTAAAAGCTGCGCTTTAAACCCGGTGGGACCCGAATCCGGTTAGTCACCTATCGCGTTTCCAAATCCAGGGAAGTTTTTGAGGCGGTAAAAAGCGCTTCAGCCTCCGGCGCGTTGCCGTAAACTTGTCACCGCCCTCCAGCGCTAGCCGCGGGCCGCAGCCCGGGGCCTGCAATCCGGCCCCCGCCCGGGCACCCCCGCACCCCTCCGTCCCCTCCCGGGTCCCACCTGCGCGGCGGAATCCGCGGATCGGGTCTGCCGGCGTAGACTGGAGTGGGGGGCTCCGGGCCGCGCCCAGCCAGGGACTAGCAGAGCCACTGCCCCACCGGTCGCGGCCGCCCGGGGCCCCCCAGCCCCGCCTTTCCTGGCCCGGCTCCCTCGGCCCCGCCCCCCCACCCCTCCTGGGGAGGCCGGGTGGAGAGGCCGCAGGGGGAGTGGGCCCGGCCTCCAGCCTCCGCCCGGGCTGCGCCCCCGCGTCTCCATAGCGATCCTCCCGGCGCGCACCTCCGGGCCGGCTCCCCCCCGGGGCCGAACAATACGCGGCGGGGCCGGGGGCGGGGCCCGGCGGGGCCGGGGGCGGGGAGAGCGGGGGCAGAGGGGGCCCGGGCCGAGCGCACCGCCCAGGCAGCAGCCGGCCGCCGGGATCTGAGCGGCGCGGAGCGGCCCGGCTCGCTCTCGGAGCGCTGCCCCCGCCCTGCCCGGGCCCGCCCCGCTTCCCACGCCGCCGGGCCGAGCCCGCGCGGGAGCCACCTGGAGCCGCCGGGAGCCGCCGCCGCCGCCGCAGGTTGATGCGCGGCGCCCTGCCGGGACGTGCAGAGGAGCCATCTTGAAACCAACTTCGCAAACTTTCGCAAAGTGCTCTCGAAGTGGAAGCTGCGGGGGAGACCGGGAGCGCGGCCCCCGGTGTCCCCGCCGCGGACCCCGGGGAGGCAGGGCGCGGGCCGCCCCGAGGGCCCGGCGCCGGGCGCGCACGAGCCCTCCCCCGGCCGCGCCGGGTGCATGCGGAGCCGCACCGGGTGCATGGATTGTGCTCGGGCGCCCGGCTCGGGCTCGGGCTCCGGGCCATGGCGCCGCCGCCGCCGCCCGTGCTGCCCGCGCTGTTGCTCCTGGCCGCGGCCGCCGCCCTGCCCGCGCTGGGGCTGCGAGCTGCCGCCTGGGAGCTGCGCGTGCCCGGCGGCGCCCGCGCCTTCGCCCTCGGGCCGGGCTGGACCTACGCGCTGGACGCCGCGCGCACGCCCCGGGCGCTGCGGGCGCTGCTGGACGTGAGCCGAGACGGGCGACTGGCGGGGAGGCGGCGCGGGCCGGGCGCTGGGCCCCGGGGCTGCGTGCGCCTGGGGGGGCCACTGCCGCTGCTCGTCCGCCTGACTGCCCGCGACGCCCCGACGGCGCTGAGCCTCCGCCTGCGGGTGCGCGCGCACGGCCCCGGCTGCGCCGCCAGGCCCCGGAGCCGACCGGTTCCCGGCGCTGAGCTGCGGGCGCGGGCTGTGCTCACCGTCCCGGGGCCCGGCGCGGCGCTCTGCTTCCCGGATTCGGGCGGCGGCGGCGGCGGGGCCACGCTGCACTCGGCCCTCGCGGCCCTGACCACGTTCCCCGCCTGCAGCTGCCCGCCGCGCCCCGGCCCCCGCTGCCCACGCCACCCAGTCTGCCTGCCGCCCGGGGGCTCGGCCCGCCTGCGCCTGCTGTGCGCCCTGCGGCGCGCGGCCGGCGCCATCCAGGTGGAGCTGGCGCTGGAGGCGGCCGCGGGGACGCCCCTCCCGTCGCTGTCGCTGTCGCAGTCGCCGCCGAGCCGGCCCCAGGCCGGGCCCGGGGGCCCGCGGCGGGCTCGGCGGGGCGCTGGCGGCAGCACGACCCCGCAGTTCCCGCTGCCTAGCTACCAGGTCTCGGTGCCGGAGAACGAGCCGGCGGGCACCGCGGTCATCGAGCTGCGCGCGCACGACCCGGACGAGGGCGAGGCGGGGCGCCTGACCTACCAGATGGAGGCGCTGTTCGATGAGCGGTCAAACGGCTACTTCCTCATTGACCCCGCCACCGGCGCCGTGAGCACGGCCCGCGCACTGGACCGCGAGACCAAGGACACGCACGTGCTCAAGGTGAGCGCCGCGGACAATGGCTCACCGCGGCGCTCGGCCGCCACCTATCTCACCGTCACGGTCAGCGACACCAACGACCACAGTCCGGTCTTCGAGCAGTCCGAGTACCGGGAGCGCGTGCGTGAGAACCTGGAGGTGGGCTACGAGGTGCTGACCATCCGCGCCACCGACGGCGACGCGCCCTCCAACGCCAATATGCGCTACCGCCTGCTGGAGGGTGCGGGCGGCGTGTTTGAGATCGATGCGCGCTCGGGCGTGGTGCGCACCCGCGCGGCGGTGGACCGGGAGGAGGCGGCCGCCTACCAGCTGCTCGTGGAGGCCAACGACCAGGGCCGCAACCCGGGCCCGCTCAGCGCCACCGCTACCGTGCACATCGTGGTGGAGGATGAGAATGACAACTACCCGCAGTTCAGCGAGAAGCGCTACGTGGTCCAGGTGCCCGAGGACGTAGCAGTCAACACACCCGTGCTGCGCGTGCAGGCCAGCGACCGCGACCAGGGCCAGAACGCCGCCATACACTACAGCATCGTCAGCGGCAACCTGAAGGGGCAGTTCTACCTGCATTCTCTGAGCGGCAGCCTGGATGTGATCAACCCGCTGGACTTCGAGGCCATCAGGGAGTACACGCTGCGCATCAAGGCCCAGGACGGGGGCCGGCCTCCGCTCATCAATTCCTCGGGGCTGGTCCTGGTGCAGGTGCTGGACGTCAACGACAACGCGCCCATCTTTGTGAGCAGCCCCTTCCAGGCAGCCGTGCTGGAGAACGTGCCTCTGGGCCACTCGGTGCTGCACATTCAGGCGGTGGACGCGGACTCCGGCGAGAACGCGCGGCTCCGCTATCGCTTGGTGGACATGGCTTCAACCTCTGTGGGCGCCGGCGGCGCGGGTCCCCAAGACCCCGAGGCGCCCGCGGACTTCCCCTTCCAGATCCACAACAGCTCTGGCTGGATCACCGTGTGTGCTGAGCTGGACCGCGAGGAGGTGGAGCACTACAGCTTCGGGGTGGAGGCGGTGGACCACGGCTCGCCACCCATGAGCTCGTCCGCCAGCGTGTCCATCACGGTGCTGGACGTCAACGACAACGACCCGATGTTCACCCAGCCCGTGTACGAGCTCCGTCTGAATGAGGATGCGGCCGTGGGGAGCAGCGTGCTGACCCTGCGGGCCCGCGACCGGGACGCCAACAGTGTGATCACCTACCAGCTCACGGGCGGCAACACCCGGAACCGCTTCGCGCTCAGCAGCCAGAGCGGCGGCGGCCTCATCACCCTGGCGCTGCCGCTGGACTACAAACAGGAGCGGCAGTACGTGCTGGCGGTGACGGCGTCCGACGGCACCCGCACGCACACGGCGCAGGTCTTCATCAACGTCACCGACGCCAACACGCACCGGCCGGTCTTCCAGAGCTCCCACTACACGGTGAGCGTCAGCGAGGACCGGCCGCTGGGCACCTCCATTGCTGTCATCAGCGCCACGGACGAGGACACGGGCGAGAACGCGCGCATCACCTACGTGCTGGAGGACCCGGTTCCGCAGTTCCGCATCGACCCAGACAGCGGCACCATCTACACCATGACGGAGCTGGACTACGAGGACCAGGCCGCCTACACTCTGGCCATCACTGCCCGGGACAACGGCATCCCTCAGAAGTCCGACACCACCTCCCTAGAGATCCTCATCCTCGATGCCAACGACAACGCGCCACGCTTCCTGCGGGATTTCTACCAGGGTTCCGTCTTTGAGGACGCGCCGCCATCCACGAGCGTCCTCCAGGTGTCTGCCACGGATCGGGACTCGGGCCCCAATGGCCGCCTGCTGTACACCTTCCAGGGTGGGGACGATGGCGACGGCGACTTCTACATCGAGCCCACGTCTGGTGTGATCCGAACCCAGCGGCGGCTGGACCGGGAGAACGTGGCCGTGTACAGCCTTCGCGCCCTGGCTGTGGACCGGGGGAGCCCAGCGCCGCTTAGCGCCTCGGTGGAAATCCAGGTGAGCGTCTTGGACATTAACGACAACCCCCCGGTGTTCGAGAGGGACGAGCTGGAGCTGTTCGTGGAGGAGAACAGCCCGGTGGGCTCCGTGGTGGCAAGGATCCGGGCCAACGACCCCGACGAAGGCCCCAACGCCCAGATCATGTATCAGATCGTGGAGGGCAACGTGCCCGAGGTCTTCCAGCTGGACCTGCTGAGCGGCGACTTGCGTGCTCTGGTCGAGCTGGACTTCGAGGTCCGGCGGGAGTATGTGCTGGTGGTGCAGGCCACGTCCGCCCCGCTCGTGAGCCGGGCCACCGTGCACATCCGCCTCCTGGACCAGAACGACAACCCGCCGGTGCTGCCCGACTTCCAGATCCTCTTCAACAACTACGTCACCAATAAGTCCAACAGCTTCCCCACCGGCGTGATCGGCCGCATCCCGGCCCACGACCCCGACCTCTCAGACAGCCTCAACTACACCTTCCTGCAGGGCAACGAGCTCCGGCTGCTGCTGCTGGACCCTGCCACCGGCGAGCTGCAGCTCAGCCGGGACCTGGACAACAACCGGCCGCTGGAGGCGCTCATGGAGGTGTCGGTTTCCGGTGAGTGGCCGGCAGGGCTCCCGCCTGGCCCCCGGCAGAGCCATGAGCCGCAGGGACCTGCTAGGCGCCCGCCCGACGTGCCAGGGCGCATTTGGGCAGGGCCCGCGCAGCTCTTTGGGGATCTGCGGCCTCCGGGTTGGAAGGTCGGTGCCTCAAGCTGGGGGCGTGATCCCCACTTATGCCAAGGGAGTGGGAGGGGTACCCGCGCTGCTTCCCTCAGTATTTTTGCTGGGAGCAGGCCTAGGCTTCTTCAAGTTCAAGATCGGGGCTTTTTGGCACTTTGCTCCGTGGGCTGTGGCTCCCGATTGTGCTATTAAAACCTGGTCCCCAGGGTTAACTGAGTTGTCTGGCTTGCTCGGAGATGGTCTGCAGTCAGCCAGCCATCCGCCTGTCTGGGAAGATCAAAGGTCACTGCCCGCCCCGTGTGCCGGATGGAAATTGCTGGATGGTTCCCTGAGTCACCCTGTAATATGGCTGGAGTTAGCTCCCTTGGTGTCTCTCTTCTGTCTCCTCCAGATAATAACAATCCGGCTTACATGTGCTTGTCTGTCTGGGAGCTCTTTGAAAAGCATAGCCTTGTTTGATCTTGGCTTCTGCTCCTGGACACGGGCTTGTAATTTGGGTGTTACTTAGAGGCCTGCCCGCTTTGGCAGTGGAGCCGGTGTGGGAGCCCGGCTGGCCCGCTCTGGGGCTGAAGGTGCGCAGGAGAGCGAGCGGTCTCAGCTCAGCTGGACACACGCTTGGCAGCAGAGACTGACCCCCAGGTGCCAGGCAGGACTTGCAGGGCCAGGGAGAGGGGGACAGAGAGAGGGTGTGGGAACTGGGGGACACGGAAGCTCCTCAGAGGGACCGATGTCCAGGGACATGGTCGGCTGGTGCAGCCAGGTGACCTTAATTATGAGACCAAACTGTCACCAGGAAGGGCTCGGATCCGTAGCTTGTCTGAGTCAGTGTTTCTATTGACTTATTTCTACAGTAAATGATTACAATCCAGGATCCCCGTGGGAGTCCCGCGAGGATTAAAAAGTTAGTTTTCTGCTGGGTTTTGTTTTCTCGGTTGGCTGTCATTCTTCACACACGATGGGTTGGGCGGCACACAGGTTCCGGTTTCTGCGGTTTGCTTATAAGTAGGGTGCGGGACTCCCCACACATCTTGGCCGTAGGGCCCGTCTGCAGGTGTGGACATTTCACGCATTGTGAGCTTGTGAATACGGGCAGAGAATACGGTTCTGGGCAGAAAATGCAGAAAGGGCCCTCCGGGAAAACTGTTAACCAGGGTGATGGAATATTCCAAGTAAGGGCCAATTAAAAAAAAAAAAAAAGGCTCTTTTCCTAAATTCCCATTTGCTCAATTTTTTTTTCCTTATACAACTATCTGCAGCATAAAGCAGAGTGGAAAGAGCCTGTATAGAAACAAGTTGGCAACATCTTCGGGTTTTGATTTCCCAGAGGACAGACGGGGCTTTGGTGGGAGCGGTGCGTGTGGAAGAAGGGGTGTTTTGTGTGTCTGAAGCATCAGGAATGTGGGCCCCCCGTGTCAGGTGGATAACAGGGTTTAGGTCGGATTCATTCACAAGAGGATAGTTACTGAGTGCTGGCGAGCTTGCCTGGAGGGCCTGCAGCGGGGACCACAGTCGGAGGCAGGCTGGGCACCTAGGCTGCGTAATGCCCATCTCAGTGACCCGGCTCTGGGCTCTGATCCTGTGGCGACCTAACGCTTATGCCACTCAGGCCCTGGGCCTCAAGTCTTGATTGCCCCCCCTCCCCCCAGAAAATAATGTCCAATCAGAATCAAAGAGTTTTATACACTCTTGCACTTACACTGACACTTACTCCAGTAACTGGGAGGTGAGCGGTTTTAGGCTTCTTGCCTCAGAAAAAATTCTCAAAGGATTAGTGGCTGAACTGAATATTCCAGTGCCCAATCCCAGCTCTGGCTTGACGTGGGCACCTGGGGATGGTTTGAACTGGGGACCTCGGGGTGCTTGCTCTACAACCTCGGACTGTTTGACGGCTGCTTTAAAGCTCCCCTGAGATGTACACGATGACGCTGGAAGGTCTGTCATTCCAGGCAGCAAAGTGTCGTGTAGAAACAGCACGGGATCAAAAGATCTGTCTTTCTGGATGGGCCGAGGTGGATTCGTAGGTTGTGTGAGGAGACAATGGAGAAGGCTGTTGTTTCGGGCTCACACTCTGTTTTCACTGAAGTGTTATTGGCTTTCCCGGATTTACAGCCGTGCCCTAAAGCCTCTGCTGCATTATTACAGGCCTGGAGGTGCCGGACGGCACAGGCCGGCTGTAGGGCAGCCAGCTGGGTTTCGTGGGAGCCGGGCCAGGAAGGGCTGTGTGCCTCCAGCAGAAGGGCCTGTCGGGAAGGTGTGCCTGGGGATGGCGCCTGAGCTGACGTGCGGAGGGGGGGCGCTCCTATCGCCTGGCCCTGGGCTTTATTTAGTACAAGCATTTGGGCTGTAGAGAGCACAGATGGCTTTACGTGGCCTCTGGAGACCAAAACACCGTTGGAAAATGTTTCTGACTTCTGAAACAGGCACGTTCAAGTACCTGCTGATTTTGGGTGACATCCAGCGGTACAAAATATTCGTCGTCTATGCTGCGGTTTGAATGAGGTTTAAAATTCTGTGATTGCGACCTTAGTATGGATGTTTTTGAAAAGCAGTGTTTGGGGGCGCCTGGGTGGCTCAGTCGGTTAAGTGTCTGACTTCAGCGCAGGTCGTGATCTTGTGAGTTTGAGTACCACGTCGGGCTCTGTGCTGACAGCTCGGAGCCTGGAGCTGCTTCGGATTCTGTGTCTCCTTCTCTTTCTCTGCCCCTCCCCCACACATACTCTGCCTCTCTCTCAAAAATAAATAAGCATAAAAAATTTGTTTAAAAAAAAAAGAAAAGCAGTGTTTGGATTTTTCACAGCAGTATAATTAATAACCCGATGGGATCCTTCAAGCAACAAATACTTTTTTTTCCCCAATGTTTATTTTTGATGTGGGGGGAGGGACAGAGAGAGAGGGGGACAGAGGATCCAAAGCGAGCTTTGTGTTGACAGTAGAGAACCCAATGTGGGGCTCAAACTCATAAACCTTAAGATCGTGACCTGAGCCAAAGTCAGACGCTTAACTGACTGAGCCACCCAGGTGCCCCTGAATACTTTAATCTTTCCAGATGTCAGTCTTTGAGTAACATGGACATTTTTAAAAAATTTCTTTAATGTTTTATTTATTTCTGAGAGAGAGACACACACAGCACGAGCAGGGGAGGGTCAGAGAGAGAGGGAGACACAGAATCCGAAACAGGCTCCAGGCTCTGAGCTGTCAGCACAGAGCCCGACGCGGGGCTCGAACCCACAAGCCATGAGATCATGACCTGAGCCGAAGTCGGAAGCTTAACTGACTGAGCTCCCCAGGTGCCCCTAACATGGACATTTTTAATCCAACTTGGACCTGCGTGTGCCTGCGGGGTTAGGGCCTTAAGCCGTGCCTTGTAGAAGGTGACACTCAGGAAAGGACCCCGCATTTGTGGGCATTGAGGACCTGAGGATTTGGGGAGGATGTGGGGAACATCGTCTCTGTGGGGTATGAATGCCTGGGGGGCCAATCACTCAGGCGCAGCAGAAAATAGTGAAACTTGGCGAAATAAGATTGAGCAACGTTTCTGTTGTTTACCTTGGTGGGGAGTATACAGCATGAAGTCGTCTAGGCCCGATAAAGATTTAAAAGGTATTTGCCTAGTTAAATACAGGAAATCGCAGGGACTTTTGAATAGGTGATTGCAAACAAAGAAATAAGGAGATGGCCGCGCACCAGGCAGCGTCTGTGTGCGGGGTGCTCTGTTTTTCCCCGCCTTCGCAGTGGGAAAAGGGCGGGCCGGCTCAAGCCCTTCAAGCTGCCGCACCAGATTCTGCAGTGACACAAACTGCCCGGAAAAGTTAGGTGAAGCTGGTCAGCCTCCCAGGGCCTCTGTGACTCTGGGGACGGTCACTCGCTAACATACTTTTAGAAACACTGGCTCAGAAATGTAGGAGTGTTTATTCCTTGTTGTTGTTTTTTTAATGTTTGTTTATTTTGAGACCGAGAACTAGCAGGGGACGGGCAGAGAAGGAGAGACAGAGAGTCCCACGCAGGCTTACACGCTGTCAGTGCAGAGCCCGATTCAGGGCTCGATCACACCAACCATGAGATTATGACCTGAGCCAAAATCAAGAGCCGCTTAACTGACTGAGCCACCCAGGCGGCCCTAGAAGAGTGTTTTCTTTTATTGAGCACCTACTGTGTGCCAGGGCCTGGAGAGCCAGTGTGGCTCTTGTGGTCTGTGGATGATCAGACAAACATAGAACAGAGCTGGAGAGGAGGGAGGTGCAGGAGAGGGTGGGCGTGGGGACTCCCACTACCATCAGGAGCTGAAGCGCCTTCCTGGCAGGGGAGTGGGTGTGGCAGAGCCCCCTGACCTGTGGAGGGTTTGGTGACTCTTAGGGGAGATTTGGGAGAGAGCCGGCTATGTCTGAGTCGCTGATGGGGAGGTGGCTCTAGGCAGTGAGCTCGGAGTGGGGAGGGAAGCATGGAGGCGGCCAAAGCCAGGGTGGACGGAGTGGTGTCTGTGAGGTTAGACGGCCGGATGTGGGGTGATGGCGGACTCGATCAGCCCATGGGCTCCACGAGCCGGGGCCTCCGCCAGGTGCCACCTGTCCGCACACGGCGTGCTCCAGCCGGGAGTGCAGCAGAGCCCCAGGGGCTTGACGGCACATCCACAGTGGCCGCTTGTGGGGGCAGCCCTGGGATTCGAACCCGGGATGGGGGCTTCCGAGCCATGTTCTCTCAGGCTGTGCTTTCTAGAACAAACCAGCCCCAGGAGCATAAGGTGAGGTGAGGGAGTCACGCTGAGTCTGGGGCCCTTGCAGGGGGGGTCTGGCTTTGGGGGGAAGACCTTCAGACCATCTGTGGCTGAGGCACCTTGGACCTCTGTCATCCTGACGTTTGGACAGGTCTGGGCAGGAGAGACCAGCCGGGGTCACAGTCAGAGGTGGTCAGCATGGCCTCAGGGTGACAGAGAGGATGGTCATGGCTGGGGGTGGCCAGAAACCAGTCTGCAGGGGTGCGAGGGCATTCGGGCGGGGGACGCGTGTGACGGAGCGGCCCCAGGTACAGCCTCGAATAGCCATGGCCTAAACAGCCTGTGGGCAGGGGTGGGTCTGCATTAGAGCCGAGCGGGGACACGTACACACGAGAGAAATACTAGAGGGCCTGGGGCTCTGGGGGCCGAGGGGAGGTGAGGGTCCCAAAGTAGGTCACCGTGGTTGTTGGGGAGTCTGAGGACAGAGTGTGTGCGAGCAGGGGAGGGGCAGAGAGAGGGGGAGACAGAGGATCCCAGGCAGGCTCTGCACGGCCAGCCACGGAGCCTGATGCCGGGCTCGATCCCACGAACCGTGAGATCATGACCTGAGCCGAAATCAAGAGTTGGACGCTCAATGGACTGAGCCACCCGGGCGCCCTGGAGACTGTTTTTTTTTTAATATGGGAAAGATCCCAGGCAGGTGAGCCCTTTGGATGGGGCGGGGGGGGAGGTAGCGCAGAGGTCAGGTATGGAAATAGACCAGCTCTGGTGGCTTGTTGGGGACGCCCGAGCTCCGTCCAGGACCCATTGCCCATGTCGGAAAGTCCGGCTGACGCGCACACCTGCCTGTTGAGACACTGGAGATCAGAGACATGTTACAGGGCAGGTAGGTGGGTGCTGGCGGCAGCGTCGCACCTGTGCTGTGCCGTGTGGCTCGGGGCCACGGGCCTCCACCCTGCCAGACTCGGATGCCAACAGAAGTATATTTTATCGTGTGGGGCAGAGCATGTGGAAAATATTCCGGAGTTTGGCATGATTCTCCTCAGCTCACTGCCTGGGGGGCAGTGGTTTTCTGGTGTTTCTTCTTGTCCTGTAACCTGAACACGTAGGTTCACGTGAAAGCCGCAGGATTAGATCCCTGAATGCCGAAGGGGTGTGGTGAAGGACCACCTGCTTTCTGCACGTTTTTGGGGGGAGGGTAACTGGGGTGGCCTGAGGAAGTGTGGGAGGGCTGGGGGTCCTGGGTTCTAAGGGTCAGAGAACCGGCTTCGAGTCTGTGGGGGATGACTGGGACCCCCTCTGCTTTGCCCCTGTGAGCCTGGGGCCCCGTACACAGCAGGTGCTCTGCAGTGTCCGTGGTTATTTGTGGAACGAGCCAGAGGGGCGTGGGGGGAGGGTCCGCCTGCAGAGACCGAGCAGGGGCTCCTCTGCCCTCCCTTGGGGGACAGGGCAGGGGGGCAGGTGCGGAAGACAGGACGCCCCCCACCCCCCACTCTGTCTTTCCCGTGCCTTGTTGGGGGCTTGGCCCGAGGTGAAGGGTGTACCCCGGTGCTGCATTCTCACGCTTTTGCTTCAGGTAAGAACTTGTGGACCTGGTAATCGGTTCCCCTTTTTGGGTGTGAACATTCCAAAGCTGGGAAAAGCCTATCACGAGCCCTTTATTGTTCTGTCACTCCTGTCAGCGGCTCCTGACGTCCGGGAGAGGGGCCGTGATTCTCTTAAACACACACACAGACACGTACACATACACACATGTGCGCACACGCAGACATATGTAAACACGTGTATGCATGAGCATGCACACACCCATGCATACCTATATGTGGACACACATGTACGTGAATACACACTCGTGTGTGCACACCGACACATATGTGCACATGTATGCCTGCACGCACGTGTACACACGTGGACACAAACACCCATGCACATGAAGACACGTGTGCATGCACTTACATGTGCACAGACACCCACACACATCTGCATGCATGCCCACGTGCACACACGCTCTTGCACACGTGTACATGCACACATGTGGACACACATGCACACATAGACACACACGTGAACACACCAATGCACAGATACATACATGTGCACATTCATGCACACATGTATACACACATGTGGACACAGAGATATCCATGCACATGTAAACACATGTGGACACACAGACATGCATTCACAGAGACACGTATGTGCACGAATACATACACAAACACAATACACTCACAGAGACACACACACAACTTAAGCAGCTACTCTGAAGGCAGATTTGTAGCATAACCTTTCTTTCCGCCCCCCGACCCCCGCCCGCCACGCCATTTCGACATTGGCAGGTGTGGTAGGGCCACGTCGGGGACCCTGCCAGGCTTGAGGGTGTGCCATGGACCACAGGCCTCCCGTGAGAGGGGCCACGCTAGCCTGCAGCTCAGAAGGGACAGCCACCAGACACGAAGCCGTCCAGTGTGTGAACGGGGGCCGTGGGGGCGGACTCGGTGGCTCCTTTGGCACGGGCTTTTCTGTGGTGCGCGGTGGGTAAGGGGGAGCGGGGGAGCCCTGGGCTGGAGCGCTTTCTCCATGCAGCTCGGGGGTCAGATTTCAGGCCGGAGATTGATGGGCGGGGACACAGCCTGCCTCACCGTTGTGTGCAGGGGTTCGCGGTGAGACCCGCTGCATCTTCCTTCCGAGCCCCCGGCCCAGGGGAGAGGGGCCTCCTGGCTTTGAGGGGCCTCTGGCTTTCCCAGGTCCCACCCACCCTTCCCCCCACCTGACACTCCCAGCCTGAACATGGATTTGGTGGGGGCCGGCTCCGTGCCTCGGTTTCCCCCTGGCCCGGGCCCGCAGACGGCAGCTGCAGGGTGTGCGGAGGGCGTACTGGGGATGCCCATGCTATCCGGACGTGGCGGGAGTGGCTGGCCTTCTCCACCCGTTCCCTTTCCTGTGGCCGAGTAGCTGTGAGGGGGGCCTCCTGCACTGGCTGCTGGAGGCCTTTCCTCCTCTGTGTCCATCTGTCCTTCCTGTCTCTCCGGCTGCCAGCACGCCGGGACAGTGGAGGAGGTCCGTCTGCTTTAGAGGGGGGCGCAGGGGACCCAGGCGGCCAGGACAGTCTCCCTGGACAGGGAGGAGCTGGGTGCAGTGATCCCCCACCTACCCCGACCCCGGAGGCCAAGCCCGGGGGTCTAGCAGGGCAGTGGGAACACAGCCGTTTTTGGAAGAGCCTTGATCTGGGACTTCTGGAGCCTGTGATAACTGGAGGGGACAGTGTGGCCTGGCAGTGGGTGGCCTTGGGGTGGCCTTCTGCCAGTAGATAAGCGGGCCCTGTGCTCAGAAGGTGAGACCTTTGAGTCCAGCGGAGTCCCTGAGCGGCTGGGGACCAGCCTGTGATGCCGAGTCCCAGCCCGGCCCTGCCTCCGGCTTCCCTCACCTGTTGTCCTGTGTCTGCTGAAAGCCGTCAAAGTTCGCACCGCCCTGTGGCTGTGCACTGCGTCCACCCCTCCCGTCTTACCCTCCGCCCTCCTCCCCCCTCCCGTGACCTCTGCAGAGCCAGGAGGAGACTGGCCTCAGAGCCAGGACAACACACTGAGAGGTGGCCCTAGGGGAGCCCTGTCACCTCACTGCCCCGGTTTGTGTGTGCTTCTCACTTCCAGGTGCCTGCCCGGGGTCTGCCTTGTCAACTCTCGGGCCACCAGAAAATTCCATTTTCCAGGCATAGACACTGAGGCTGCAGAGCTCACAGCGGGAGGCTGAGGCACCCTCACGTTTTGTTGTCTGAGTGCGGCCACGCCCCGCAAGGAGAAGCTGTGTGTAACCGCAGCCCTGGGGGCGCGGTGTGGGAGTGACCCCCATGGGAAGGCTGTCACGTGGGCGTCATGCCCGGTGCCACAGGCGTACTCTGGGGGTGTGGCCACCCTGCAGGGTGAGGGAGAGGGGTCCTCGGAGCTGTCCCTGAGCTCTGTGGGGCTGCCCTTGGAAACTGGAGTGCAGGACAGATGTGTGTCAGATGTGGGGGAGGGGCCGAACCAGCGCAGGGTGAGAGGCAGAGGCAGCATGGAGGTGGGCACCAGCGGGGAGCTCCTTCCCAACTGGCCGACATGCCCTTAGGGGGTTCTTAGCTTCACGAGCAGGGGTCCTTTAGGGGGTTCTTAGCTTCACGAGCAGGGGTCCTGCTGGCCAGGGGCTGGTCTTCCTTCCTTCCCTTCCTCCCTCCCCCCTCCATCAGTCAAGACTTTTTCTTCTTTTTCAATATATTTTTTAAGTTTATTTATTTGTTTTGAGAGAGAATGAGAGCTAGCAGGGGAGGGGCAGAGCGAGAGCGAGAGCGAGAGCGAGAGAGAGAGAGAGAGAGAGAGAGAGAATCCAAAACAGGCTCCACACTATCAACATGGAGCCCGATGTGGGGCTTGGACCCATCAACGGTGAGATCATGACCTGAGTCGAAATCAAGAGTCGGACGCCCAACCAACTTCAATATTTTGTTTTTACTTCCAGTTCTTTTTTTTTTTAGGATCTAAAAAAGATCTAATCTAAATGATACTTGGGGAAGGTAAACTTACAGCAGCTAGTTCAAACAAAGTCATATGTTATGTTAGCGTTCGGAGATAAGAACTCTCTTGCAAGGCAATAAACTTTTATCAGTGAGTTGAGTGTTGAAGGAGTGTTTTCGTAGAGTGAAGGGGTTCAGCTGCCGTGCGGCCCCACTTTGGACACTGCCGCACGTGGCCGTGGTGTGTCCACACCTGTCCTTTCCTGCGCTCCAACGCGCCTCTGGTGTTGAAAAGAGAGTGAGGTTTCCCTGGCGGTACCCAGAGGGTTGGTTGCTAACCCCTGGGCCTCAGAGTCCCCACTGAAATAAGGAGGTGGGATGGTCATGCCCCAGGCCCCCCGTCCTGACTCCAGCCTTGTATCATTCTGTAAGTGGAGGATTGGAAAAACAGAAACGCGGCCCAGGGGTCTGGCTGTGTCCTGGGAAACTTTTTGTTTCCAGGAACACTGTAGGTGCTGAGAAATTATTTCAATTTCTCATTTGAAATAGCTCGCTTAAGAGCTATTATGAAATATTCACGAATCACCTGTCTGGTAAGGGATTACTATCTAGAATATATAAAGAGCTTCTACAACTAAACAGAGAAATGAAACAACCTGATTAAAAAATGGACAAAGGACTTGAGTAGACGTTTTGCCAGAGGAGACGTATGAATGGCCAACAAGCCCACGAAAAGATGCTTCGCGTGTCTCACCCGCAGGGAAGTGCCGATTGGAGCCACGATGAGAGATGAGGCGGTAGCTGTTATAAAAACAGGGCAGAAAATACGAGCTGGCAATGATGTGGAGAACCTGGCGCCCTCATTCGCCACGGGAATGCAGAACGGTGCAGCCACCGTGGACAAGAGTTATAGCGCTTCCTAAAAAAGTTAAGCATAGAATTGCCATAGGACCCGGGACCCGCTTTAGGGTGTGGATGCAGAAGAGCAGGGCCTTGAACAGAACTCGTGCCCCCGCGCTCACAGCGGGATGGTTCACGGTGCTCAAAGGATGGAGGCACCCGAGTGCCCGCTGGCAGATGAAGGGGTGAGCAAGAGTGGCATATCTGTACACTGGGAGTAAAAAAATTTTAACGTTTATTTTTGAGAGAGAGAGAGGCAGAGAGAGGGAGACACAGAATCCGAAGCAGCCTCCAGGCTCTGAGCTGTCAGCACAGAGCCTGAGGCAGGGCTCGAACCCATGAACTGTGAGATCACAACCTGAGTCAAAGTCGGACACTTAACAGACTGAGCTGCCCAGGCGCCCCTGGGGTTTTTATTTTCAAGGTTATTTATTTATTTTGAAAGAGACAGAGTGAGAGTGGGGAAGGGGCAGAGGGAGAGGGAGACAGAGAATCCTAAGCAGCTCCTCGCGGCCAGTGCGAGCCCAGTGTGGGGCCTGAACAGTGAGATCATGAGCTGAGCCGAAATCAAGAGCCAGGTGCCCCCTATTTATGTCGACCTAGGGGCCTGGGACACCCCACCAGAGCCCCCACGGCCACCAGACTTCAGAGGACAAGTGACCTCTGTCTAGGAGCTGTTGGCACAGGTACTGGAGCAACCTTGGGAAACCAGAATATTCCGTGGGCAGGGTTGTGGGGGCAGGGTTTGGGAACACAGGACACAATTTTAGCTCAGAGGACGACGCCCTGAGAGGTGAGGCGGAACCCTTACAAGGGTCACAAACGCGCATTGTCTCTGCCTGTAACTTTCTAGCTCCTGCGAGAGGAGGTGGCCCGAGTTTGTAAGAAGTTCTGGAACCTTCTGTGACCCTGCCCTGTTTTTAAGTCACTGGTGCCACCTCCCTGAGAATGGGCTTGGGGTGTGAGGCCAGGTGGCAGCCATAACCCCGTGGCTCGGGTCTTACAGGATGGGTGCAACCGTGAGGTTGGCAGTGGGGGGGCCCTAAGGGTGGGGGGGAGGAACTCCTCAGGGAGGTCAGGAGCCAGCGGGGTCGTGAGGGGGCCAAAGTGAAGGGTGGGGGCCCCCAGTTAGGAGCTTGGACACTGCAGCTTCTTGGGGACTGGGCGAGTGAGCTCATGGAGGCCGAGCAGGACTCTCCCCCGGCCTCAGCCAGGGTCAGGGTGGTGGGGTCACAGTCAGGGGCCGGCGAGGCCTGCGGCCGGGTTAGCACAGCGACCTGGGACTGCTCTTGGCTGCGCTGTGGGGTCGCTGCCAGGTGCGCCCTCCGCCTCCTGGTTCCTGCGGCAGCTTGTGCGCAGAGATGATGTGTGATTCAGGTTCATTGTCCTGCGCGGTGTGAGACTGCGTGACTCCAGCTCCCTCTCTGTGCTTCCCTGGGAAGGTTCTGCTTCACCCATAGATCTTTCTGTGAGCTACCTCCTGCACTCGAGGCGGGCTTCCCAGGTTCAGGGAGGGGCCACAGCCGGGTTGTTTGGTCCCATGCGTGTCAGCTGTAACACAGCACCGCAAGCTGGTGGCTTAAAACAACAGAAACGTGGGGCGCCTGGGTGGCTTAGTTGAGCGTCCGACTTTCGCTTAGGTCATGATCTCGCGGTTCGTGGGTTCGAGCCCCGCGTCGGGCTCTGTGCTGACTGCCAGCTCAGAGCCTGGAGCCTCTTTCAGTCTGTGACTCCCTCTCTCTCTGACCCTCCNCAGAAACAAAAGGTATAACTTTCAAGGAAGTAGAGAGGAAAAATAAAAGAAACTAAATGAAGAATGTCAGGTTGGGGAAAATAACAAAAGTAACAAATAGAAAAAAACTGGGAGGAATAAATTCAAATGGATTATATTAATCTATTAAAAGACAGAGACTCTCCAATTGGATTAAAACACAAAATCCTGGGGCGCCTGGGTGGCTTAGTCGGTTAAGCGTCCGACTTTCGCTTAGGTCATGATCTCGCGGTTCGTGGGTTCGAGCCCCGCGTCGGGCTCTGTGCTGACTGCCAGCTCAGAGCCTGGAGCCTCTTTCAGTCTGTGACTCCCTCTCTCTCTGACCCTCCCCTGCTCACGCTGTCTCTCTCTCTCTCCTAGAAATAAATAAAAATATTTAAAAAAAAACCAAAAAAACCAGAAACGTTTCCTCTCGCTGTTCTGGAGGCCAGAGACCTGAAATCAAGGTGTCGGCAGGGACGCCGTGTTCCCTCGGGAGGCTCCTTCCTGCCTCTTCCGGTTTCTGGTGGCCGCAGGACCCTTGGCTCGCACTGGCTCAACCCAGCTGTGCTTCTGCCGTCACGTGGTGGCCTTCTCCCTGTGTGTGGCCCATGTGGCTCCCGTCTTGAAAGGGCACCAGTCACACTGAAGCCTGGGTCCACTCTACTCCTCTCTGACCCCGTCTTAATTTATGTCATTACATCTGCGAAGACCCTATTTCCAAATCAGCTCACGTCCACAGGTACGGGGGCGGGGGGAGGTTAGGACTTCAGTGTATGCTTTTGGGGGGCACAGCTCACCCCACTGCAGCACCTGCCCTCGCGTTCAGGCGGGTGTCCTGAGTTCACTGTTCAGTCAGCTGGCAGAGGTCCGCTTTGCCCGTGGGAGCCACAGTTTGCCCACTGGGCACCCGGGCACAGCGTCCGTCTCCCTTACTGTGATGCCACGTGGCTCATGGGGATCCTGTTCCATTGTCCTCTTTTCCCCTGGGGCTCCCCCCGTGGGAGTGAGTATCGCACAGAAGCTCCCCCCCATCCCTGGGGATGACAGCGGCACTGGGCTGAGCGCTCATGCCCCCGGGCATTGCTTAGGAGGGAGCGGGCTCCTATGGGGCAGGTGGGTGCGGTTTGAGTCGTCAGCACACCCTGCCTGCCCTTTTGTGCCTGAACGCCAAGTGACACAGCCTAGGGGGGCAGCTCTGCCGTCCAGCTGTCTCTCCCAAGAGTGGAAAATTCTCTCATGTGTGAGTGAGAGCTCCCCGAATCTTCAAAGGGGAGAGAATGGAAAATATGAAAGTTTATTGTTCTGAGCAATTTCCTGTGCATCCGGCACGTGGCTGGCAGAGGTCAGGACCCTGAGTGTGTGTGTGTGTGTGTGTGTGTGTGTGTGTGTGCGCGCGTGCACACGCAGGACAGGAAGTCCAGCCGTGAGTTACGGTGTGTGTGCGAGGGCAGCGCACCATGCGGCGGACTCGCCCGAGAAAGCAGGCGGCGGGCCAGGGCTTTGCCCGTCAGTGACCGGGTTCTGCGCCCGGACAGCACCGCTCGCTGCCCGGTGGGGAGTGACCAGTGCCTGACAAGTCTGTGTGGGGAAGCGAGCCTGGGTGACTCTGGAGGCAGGAAGCTGAGGGCTTCGGGGTTGGGACCGCTGTCCGCGACCCCGGCCCCGGCTGGCCTGGGACACCCCTTGTGTTTGGGGTGGGGATTCTGTTCTTCCTCATGTTTGTGCTGCCTGCTGGCCTGGAGTTGGGTTTTTTTGTTTTTGTTTTTGTTTTAAGTTTATTTATTTTGAGAGGCAGAGAGCAAGCAAGGGAGGAGCAGAGAGGGGAGAGAGAATCCCAAGCAGGCTCCGTGCTGTCGGCATAGAGTCCAGTGCGGGGCTCGAACCCATAAACCTTGAGATCGTGACCTGAGCTGAAATCAACCCACTGGGCCATCCACCTGCCCCTGGTCTGGTGTTTTTCTTTTGAATCCAAAGTAATTTGGAACAGTGTAAAAATGGGCCCCATTCCCTTCCCTGCAGCCGGGGAAACTGAGGCAGGGGAGCCTGGGGAGGGGTGCAATGACCCATCGGGCGAGGGCCTCCCTCAGCCAGGACACTCCGGATTCTTCTTCCACAGCAACAGCGTCTCTGAGTCTGAGCCCTTGGAAGCCGACAACCCCCGCCTCCGAGTCTCCCTTACAATCCGTGCCTAGAACACCCAGCCTGAGCGTCAGGTGGCGAGTCCAGCCACGACGCGGGCTCGGGCGGGATCCCTGGGTCGGCGGCCGGTGGGTCTGATCACCCACCAGCCCTCCGGGCGCTGCCTGCCTTCCCAGTTGTTTTCACACACCGTACAAACTGGTGAGAGCCTGCACGCCGCGACCCTGAAGCGGTGCCTTGGAGTGAGGTGACTCGGAAATTACCCCGAGGGGGTGTTGGAATGGCAAGAAGGGGCTTTGAAAGTGTGTCCTTTCCCTTTCTGTGCGTCCGGATCCCCCGTGTGGAGGGCTCTCCCTGCGCCAGCAGCCGGCCTAGGCCCCGTGTCCTCCCCGTGAACTCTGGCAGCCATGCGCACCCCGGAGCTTGGCATGCACGCCCGCTGCCCTGCTCCGTAACTCGTGTGCCCTCGGCGCCAGCTGGGGAGGCCAGTCGGGGCGAGGGTGTGTGTAAAGGGAGCCGTCAGTACTTCACGAGGAAAACCTGACTCTCCGAGGCATTTTCTGTACTCCCCTGCTCTTCAGAAACTAGCTTTCTTGGGGCGCCTGGGTCCCTCAGTCGGTTAGGCGTCTGACTCCTAGTTTCAGCTCAGGTCGTGGTCTTGCAGATTGTGAGTTCGAGCCCGGAGTCGGGCTCTTTGCTGACCACGCAGAGCCTGCTTGGGACTCTCTCCCTCTCTGCCTCTCGTCTGTACTCGCTTTCTCTCTCTCTCAAAATAAAAAAGTAAACTTAAAAAAAACTTAAAAAAATAAAAGAAACTGGTTTTATTAACCAGATGAGCCAGGCAGCGTGCACTGGGGAGAAACAGCCACCATAGGGATTTGAAGCAGAGAGGAATCTGACGGCAGAGGAATCAGAAGGGACTTGGGGCGGAGGAGCAAAATGGGGTGCCTCCCGCCACCCCTCTGTGCTCGTTCTCTGCCTTGGTGCTCCTGGCACAAGCACTGTCACCCTCTCCGGGCTGTCCGTGCCACCCCAGGGTTGGATGAGGTCAGCAGAACTTTCTCGACGGGAGATCAGACTCAAAAATGAATCCACTCCAACTCGGTGACCTGGGGGTGGCAGGGGAAGGGGTCCCGTGGGGCCTCACAGAGATGCAGAGCCGAGACCTGAGTGTGGAGGTGCCTGTGTGACCCCCACCTCTGTGGGGTCAGGCATGTGACAGCGACCCTGAGTTCTCAAGGAGACGCAGGCTCCAGGTGTGAGCTTCAGAGTGGGCGCCAGGAGGCCAGCGTGGACTGGGGTGCTTCCTCCCAGGCTCGGGGCTGGAGGGCTGCGGGTGCAGGCAGGCGTCCCCAGTGGGGGGGGGGGAGCGGGGGCTCCAGGCTTTTCGTGCAGGGACTTGCACTTGCTGGAGCCGTGGGGATGACTCAGACGGGCGGAGCCGGGCCGGTTCCGTGCTGCAGCTCTGAGCCCTTCTGCTTTGGGGCTTCTACAGGCTCTGCTGCTCGTGACCCTGGGAGGGGGACCAGACAGTTGGCCCCCATTTGGGGACACGAAAGGGAGTGGCAGGGAGGGTGATGACAGATGACCTTGTAGTGTCCTTGAGCTGTGTCTCCCCCTCCCCCAGGACTGTCTGACCCCCTGGCCTCCAGGATCAGAATGTGAAGCGGACCTCGGCTCTCGGGCCTCACAGGTGGGCCACCAGGGGCCTGTTTCAGCGTGTGGGCTTCTGCGTCATGCGTGGCTCCAGCAGGACAGGTTAGGAGCTGTGGTGGCATCGTCAGCGCTGTCATGGGTGCTGTCATCTTGTGGTCTCGGCAGGTCCCTCCCTGCCCCACCCCCCATTGTGGGCGGGGTGCAGCTGGGTCAGGGCGGATGTGTGGTCAAGGCTAGAGGCAAGTCCATTCTCTAGAACCTGTTCTGGCCAGCGGGGCGGGGGGGGTGAGGTACCAAGGGAATTGCTGGGACAGACTCCAAGGAGGGCATTTGCAGGCTCTATGTGGCATTTGCTTCTGGGCCTAGATGGGAACGAGCATTCGTGGAGAGGGCCCCGTGCTGCTAGTGCCGGCCGGAACGATGGACTGGAGGGACCTGCCTCGGCCCTGGGGGAGTGCGCCCCGGGCCGTGGACGCCCCTCGCCAGTGCGGGGGCTGAGGGTGAATCGCAGCAGCTCACAGGCAGTGTCCCATCATGGTGGGTCTGAAGCCCCCCTACCCCTGTGACCTCCACTCCTGATGGGTTATGGTAGAGGATGCAGTGCTGCTTCAAGGACTGAAGCCAAACTACAGGGCGTTGGTGTAGACGTAACTGCTTCAGGCTTGTCCGTGTGGATGAGGATGCCGGCTGGCCCAGGCTGCCCGGGAAACCTGCCTGAGGACCCTCCGTGGGGGAATGTTTCCAAATGTGGGTTTTATCTCCTTGCCGGTTTGCAGCCTGCGTGCCTGCGGCAATCATGGACGCGTTACCCTGGTTTTGTCTGATTTACCGAGGGACTAAAGTGAGCAGTTGGACGCTGCTGTTCCCTGGGTGCTGCCCTCCTGGATGCACGGGGCCTCGGGCTCGGGGCTTGGATGTGCCAGCTCAGGGACCTCAGGACGGAAATGACTTGTATTTCCCCGAAGGCAACAGCATGCCGAGCGTGTCGTGGCGGAACTGAAATTGCTGATGTTAGGAGGAAACTGAGAGGGACCCGTCACTCCACAGCTATGTGGCCCGGGCAAGGGACACGTTTGTTCAATGCCTGGGCTGAGTTTCGAGAAGGGAGGCGGGTAATTGTGTCTAATTACCCGGAGACGCTCCCAGAGCTGGCAGCACCTGGACGCTGAGGGTGCCCCGGCCGCCTGGCCCTCCGTCTGCCCGCCCCCCCTTCCTTCTCCTTCTGCTATCTGTCCTTGGTGTCACCCGGGGCTGCCCCATTATGCCTTGGGGGTCCCGGGGGACCTCGGCCCTGCAGAGTGTCAGTCCCACTGCCCTGAGTGTCCCAGGTCCTGGCATCTCACGGCTGTCTGTGCTGCAGATGCCCAGCCTAAGGTGAAGATGTGGTCAGTGTTTGTTGAGTGAATGAAGGAAAGCAAACCCAAGAAACGGCACAGTTAATATTGTGTCTTAAAACAGAACAGAAGGAAAGGTTTACTCTATGTCCTGCTTGTCTAAGGGAACTGTGACACTGTGACAAGCGGCGTCCCAGTTGGGATTCAGGAGTGGTGTGTGTCTGCGCATGCATGTTTGCGTGTGTGTGTGCATGTGTATGTGAATGTGTGTGCATGTGTGCGTGCACATGTGCATGTCTGCAGGTATGTGTGCATGCGTGGCTGTGTTTGCATGTGCATGCACATGCATTTGTGCATGTGCGCTCATGTGTGTATGTGTGCAAGTGTATATGCATGTGTGCTCACAGGCATGCATGCACACGTGTGTGCCTGCAGGTGCATGCGAGTATTATGCACACATGCTTGTGTGTGTGTGCATGTGCACACATGTGGACGCTTGTGTATATGTATATGCACGAGTATGTACGTGCACACACATGCCTGTGTGCGTGCATGTGAGTGTGTATGTGTGTGCACTCATATGTGTGTGCCGGCATGGGCGTTCATGCATGTGTGCCTGCATGCGTGTGCCTGTATCTGTGCACTCTTGTGTGCTTGTGTGTGTGTGCACGTGCATGCGTGTGTGGTTGGGTGGACTCTCAGAGCTGAGGAGGGACCCAGAGGAGGCTGATTGGCCATGTGTTTGCAGGGCCCCCCTTTGTGCTCATCGCCTGTGATTTTCTCTGTATCCGTCATATTTCCACCCCATCCTCAGCATCGCGGTAAACACAAAGCCAGGAAACTTGCAGAGCAGACATGCCATGAGGAAGGCCAGCACTGTACAGGTTGATTTTTTTTTTTTTTATTAAAAGCTTTATTCCGGGGTATTAGTAGAAGTTGTTTTCCAGGATCAAAAACATTTTCGGTTTGTTCACAACGATAAGCATGCTCGCTCTAGAAAATTTTGGCGATGCAGAAAAGCAGAAAGGAGAAAGCAGGAAATAGCCCCAGACTCCTAGCCCGGAGCCACTTCTCATTGACCTTCTGGGCTAAGTCACAGTTTCTTCTCTGCTCTTTTGGACTTTCTGTGCGGACTTTCCATGCGGCTGTGTGCCTGCCAAGGGGAAGGTGGCTTTCCCAGATGACCACATGCCTCCCCCTGGGCTGGCAGGCAGGGTTGTCGTGGCGACGGCCCTCCTATGGAAGAACAGTTCCTTCGTCCCAGGACAGTGGGGCCCTGGAGGTCTGGGTGTGTGTCCGGCTCACTCTAATTACCAGAGGGGATGCTCCGGGGAGGGGGCTAGCAGTCTCCTTGCAATGGTCCAGCAGCCGAGGGTTTTGCTTCTTTAAATGCTGAGCTGGGAGCCCTCGCTTTGAAATAGTCGTTTATTTCACACCAGAAGACCTTAGCTTTTTGACTTCACCTTCATAGGCTAGAGATGGACTGAGGACAGCCGCTCAGAGACCCGTCCCTTCGTACTGGGCGCAGAGGGTCCGAGCCAGCCTGGCTCTCTTGTCCCACAGCCAGCTCCTGCATATCTCTGCCCTGTCACCAGCCACCGTGCAAAGAACACATCCCTCTCCCCCTGCAGCCCCACAGCCAGGGTCTCCCTCTCCTCCCTGGCCCCGGTGCTGCACATTGAAGGGTGGCCTTCCTGGAGGAGGCATGAAGCTCCAGCTTGTGCCCCCTGAGAGAGACATTGGGGTTGAATGGAGGAGGGGAGGTCAGTGGGGTCCTTCACGCCTCATTGGATGGGTCACGTACTCAACAAACAGCGTGCTGTGTGTGCGGGTCACAGGGCAAGCCCTTGTCTGGGGCCACCTCTGGGCCGTCCCCTTGTCCACTCCCCAAGGTCCCTCCCCTAGAGGGCTTTCCCTAGGCCAGCTCCCTGAGGCCAGCCCCTCCCCAGGAGCCACAGGGACCCCCCCACCTTCATCTCACTGCCACTCAGTGGCACCCTGCCCCCAGAGCCGGCCTTCCCCTCCTGACACTGGTGACATTTGAGGCTGGGGTGGTCTCTGTGACAGGGCTGTCCTGAGCATGGTGGGATGTGGGGACAGCATCCCTGGCCTCTACCCCATGTGCCAGTGACACCAGAGTCGTGACGGCCAGAATTGTCTCCAGACATGGCCGCCTGTCCCCAGGCCCCCCCACATTGAGAGGACCGCCCTGGAGCCGGGCCGCCCATCCAGAAGCCCATCTCCATGGCTGTCGGGTTGACCCGTGTCTCCTCTGGGCCTGGCCTAACCTCTGGCACTGGGGGTCCCCAGGAACCCTTCGGGGCTCACGGTATGTGTGGTCTGGTGGCTTTGGCTTGGGCTTGGTTGCATGAAGATAGCACAGAGTGACGAAGGTGATGGGAGAGCCGTGCGGCCAGGCCCCACCTGGCTGAATGCTTTGAACCCCAGTCTCCTCATTGGTAAAGGGGTGTGACGACTACCATTGTGCAGACGTCATGGGTGCGTGGGAACTGAGGACCTGCCCCTCCCGTGCCCCTGACTCACCCCTGCGCTGGCTGACAGCCTGGCTGTGCTGGGGCTCCCGGGACCAGAAGGCTGTGTACCCCAGTGGGCCGTCTGCGCCCTCCTGGCCCCCAGCCCCTCACGCACCGCAGGCCCTGGGGACACTGCCGACTGACCCGGGGTGGGGGGTGCCAGCCCAGGATCCTTGCACACTGGGCCGATGCCTTTAGAACGGAGCGGAGAGGACGGCTAGGTGCTGGGCTGTCCTGCCTGGCCACAGGCTGTGGCGGCGAGAGTGACGGGAAACAGAACCGGGAAAGGCCCCCGTGTCCCGGAGCCTTCCCGGGACACACGCTGTTGGTGGCCGGCGCGGCAGGGGAGGCAGTGGGAGCTGTGCAAACAGGTGACGCCCGGCAGACCCGCCCTACGGGCGCCTCCGTGTCCCGGGTGCCGAGACACAGGAGCGGCTCAGCTTTGAGGACACGCTCACACCCTGCAGGGTTTTCTCAGCGTTACCCACAGGGAATGTGCTGTGTGTGAACTGTCGCACATACTTGGTCCCAGAATCCGGCTTTTCCAAGGGAAACCAAGGCCCACGGAGCTGGAGCCAGTGGGAGGGACCGAAGCGGGCAGCCGCGGTAAGGAAGGGGGGGCCACGGTGAGGGGCGTCGGGGACACTTGGAATTTGGCAAGTAGGTGAAGTCCTTTAGGGATGAGAGGGGCCTGTGCATGTGAGAAATGTCACACAACGAAGGCTCTTCCAGAAGGGCCCGGAGGGGCCGCGGGGCCGGCAGGTGACAGGGTGATGGAGAAAGAGCTCTGTGATGACCAGTGCCCTGGGGCCCAGCTCCCCCTGCGCGGGCACCTGTGAGCGCTTGCTCTGTGGCTGAGCAGGTGCACCTGGCCTGCCTGCCAGAAGCTTCTGTCTAGGAGGCCAGTCAGCTCCCAAGATCAGAGCTGTGGAGGTGACATTCAGGTGAGAGCAGGGTGGAAGGGGCTCTGGTCGGGGGGCCCAGAAGGCTTCCGGTGTTGAGGCTGTTAGCTCTGTGGATGTCTGGCCCTGCCCCTGAGCTTTCGTCCCCTTCCTGGAGGGACACAAGGGTCGGCCACAGGCAGCAGGGACTCCTGTTCAGGAAATGGCCATGACGAGTGGACCCGGCGGGCAGGGCCTCGGGCCCCTGGCCTTGGGAGGTGCTGCTCTCGGGACGGGGCTCCCCAGGGGGCCTGCATGCGGGTGCTGGGACACTGTCACCTGCCTGGGAGTACACGCCACTGTGTCCCCGGCACCGTGTGGGCACCTTGCAGGGTCCACCGTGGTGTGGTGGCTGCCACCAGGGCTGCTGGCTGCCAGGGGCATGGCCTTTGGGCAGACAGAACTGGGCGCAATGTAGTTGAGGAACAGAGGGCCCTGGGGCGCCCCGCCCTGGGGTGCCGAGTGTCAGGGGCCCTGGCTGGCTGGTGGTTGAGGAGGGCCAGTGGCCAGGATTCCGCCTGCGCACTCACCGTGCCTGAACTGTGGGCATCGTGGCCACCAGGGCTGAGCCTCCCCTAGAGGGTCCTTCCAAGGAGCTCATGGCCAGGGGACAGGTAGACAGGTGGCCGTGGCTTAGGACACTGCTGAGCGGGGAGGAGGGGACTGGGAGGGGCTTGTGTTCAGTTCTCCGCTGGGTCAGCCGCACACCTTTATGGAGCACCTACTGTGTGTCCAGCCACGTTCCATTCTGGGGACTTGGCAAGTGCGATGCAGGTAGCATTTGCCTCTAGCGCAGACCCTGCCCCGCGGAACAGGGTCTCCCAAGCCTCGGAGCTGGTGAGGTGCCAGGGGCACAGCCGGCCTGTCTGCAGGCAGGGAGGGCCCGGAATGTGGCCTCTCAGGCCAGGGTGGTGGGCGAGGAGTAGGGAGAAGGGTCAGGGAGGGGCAGGTCAGTTGGGCTGAGGGGCAGTGAGTGGCCAGGTGAGAGGGGTGTGGGGAGGATCGACTGCTGGGGTCTTCACTCCCACTGCGGGCTGTGTGGGGGGAGTGGGGGCAGCTGCAGACCCCGCCCCCCGTGTGGAGCCCCGCAGGAGGCTGGTGGCGGCCAAGCCAGCCCTGTGCTCCACGTCCGTGGGGCTGTCAGCATGGGGACCCCTCCCCACTATCTCAGGGTGCAAATTTGCCCACCTGAGGGGAGCTGGGTGGCTACTGGTCTCTCCTCAAACCGTGACTGGTGCCGGGGAGCTGGAGGGAGGGCCCCGGGCAGCTGCCCCAAGGGTCTCCATTGACATTGGTCGTTTGGGAAGCAGGCTCACTGTGCACGCACCGTGCGTCCCGGTGATGCTGATGAGCGAGTGAGAAAGCGCCCCGCCCCCCCCGCCTCTGCTCCCTGCTGCTGAGCACCTTGCAGAGACATCTTGGCATCTGTCCACACAGGGACCTGGGAGTCAGAACACAGCTCCTGATCTGGGCCGCTCTGTGCATCGTCAGCTTGTCTCGGCTGCCGCGCTGCGCCGGGAGCTGTGTGCTCTGAGGGTTGTTCTGGAACTTAAAATTCAGATGTTTCAGGAATATTCCCCCCCACCCCCAACCCTGAAGAAGTGGTCTTTGGAGAGGGTGAGAGTTCTGGGAAGTAGGACACGTCTCTGGACTTTTTGGGACTTGGGTGGGGCCAGGGTACAGAAGGGCTTAGCTGGCCCCTGCTAAGCTGGACCCTTGGTGGTCTCAGGTCTGTGGAGGGAGGGGCAGGGCTGGGACTGCAAAATGGAGGGGAGCAAAGGCATTCTGGGGGGGGGGCAGGCAGGGCTGCTTGTCCAGGTGCCAGGTGGGCAGGGCATGATCAGAGCGCTGTGCTCAGAGGCACTGCCCCTGGAGGAAGCTTTACTGATCCTTCCAGAACCGGCCGTCAGCACTCTTTTGGCGGGGAGGGGGAAGGATGGGTGAAAGACATTTATTTTAGTTTTAAAAAATTCCAAAGAGAAGGCTACTCATCCAAAAAAGTAAAATAACCTCGTAAAAATTCAGGCGGTCAGAAACGCAGGCTAGAAAACCAGCGCTTTCTATATCCCGTCCGTGCGTTGTTCTTCCCTGGGTGTAAACGGCTGGCATTTCCCCGTTTCCCCGGAGCACCCCCAAGTGCAGCCGGCTTTGCGAACGGGTCATGTGGACTTGCCGTTCCAGCGAGTGAAGATCTACCCTGCCCTTGTTAATCCTTGGGGTGCCTGCCATTGTGTGAGGAGAATGGGACGTATTCAGCCAATTCCCTCCGATCGTGTATTCGTTTCCAGATTCCCTTGTTCTCTGAGAGCGTGGCATTGAACACTAGTGGGGTCCGTGTGCTATTTGAGGTTATCCTGACTAAGGAATTTCTAGAGATGGAATGAATCATTGGTGCCACAGTTTTGCCCACTGGGTTCTGATAACCTTGGTCAAATTGCCTTTGGAAAGTTTGTACTGATTTATACCAGACTGAGCCATGGTTGAAAACCCTCCGTATTTGTATCGCCTCCGGAAAGATAAGTCTTTCTCATTTCTAATCCTACAGGAAAAAATAAATAAATATCTTCACTTCTTGATTTTTATCCTTTCGGGAAAGGGAACAGAGTGTTTCCTGTTCACCTGTCATCCCTTATTCTTCTAAAAATTGACAGTTTACTTTTGCTTATCCTTTATGTTTTTAATAAATTTATTTTTTAATGTTTATTTTTGAGAGACAGAGCGTGAGTGGGGGAGGGGCAGAGAGAGGGAGACCCAGAATCCAAAGCAGCTCCAGGCTCTGAGCTGTCAGCACAGAGCCCAACGTGGGGCTGGAACCCACAAACCGTGAGACCATGACCTGAGCGGAAGCTGGATGCTCAACCTACTGAGCCCCCCGGGTGCCCCGTCCACAGGAGGCGTTTTAAGGTCTGTCCTCCTGTCCCACCTCTGATGGAGCGCATATTCTTTAAAAACACCCTCCTGATTTGGCCCAGGTTGTTCAGTGTTTAAAGTTAAGAAAGAGGGCAGAGTCAGAGAGAGGCAGGAGAATGTGGGGATTGACCATGGGGTTCAGATGTCCCTTACTTGGTGACCTTGGGTTTGTCCCTTAGTCTCTCAGAACCTCTATTTCCGTGTGTGACAAATGGGAACCATGTTTTTATTTCACAGGTGTTTTTGCAAAGCATCTGGCAAAGTATTGGTCACACCCCGTGGGCTTTGGGAGAGTGGCCTTTGTCCCCAGTGATTTTGATAGCTCATCGTGCAGTGACCTGTCCTGTCTTCTTATGGACGGCTTTGGTGCGTAGCTGGTTGAAGATGGAATGAACTTGCTCTGCTCCTTCAGAAGAGAGGCAGGTCACAAATGCCTCTGACTTCCTGTGCCTCCCCTGGTACGTCCCCGAAGGATGACTATCATGTGATTTGTCTTTATTTCCAATTCAAGTCAAGGAAGCTTGCGATTATACCAGAGGGGAGTTAAAAAATATTCAGTAATTCTTTCTGGGGAGCTAGTTCCTGAGTTCACAGAAAGATGCGTTCAGTTCTTTCCCACTGGAGATGTTCAAATATCAAAGGGTGGTGTTGGTTTTAAAATACTATTTCGGTTCTGCCTCTGTAGGGCTCAGCTCTGGCCTTAGGTATGTGGTCGGTCGGGGGAATGCCTGGTGACGGTCGGCTCTTTGCCACTTAACAAGTGGTGGTTACCGGCGCTCCAGACACCCCTGCTTCCCAGGCGGCTTTCCAGCCTCCAGGCAGGGTTGTGGTGGGGGCGGTTCGCTGTGCATTTGAATGCCTGCAAGTCGCCTGGAGTATGGACCAGAGGATGGCTCTAAAGTGCCCTTCAGGCAAAGTGCCCTGTGGCCTCGCGCCCGCAGAGTCATTGTTGTAAATTCCCCCAAAGATCAAGAAGCACAGGTGTGGGCCGCGAGGGCCTCTGTTCTTTTGTGACAAGTTATGGCGTCATTTACGCCCCCTTTGGAAGCGGGAGCCCTGTCACTTTGCCAGTGGCCTTTGTGCTGGGCTCCCATTCAGCCCGCCCAGTCATCTGAATAGGCCCCAGCCGCTGCTGTCATTGTCCCCCGGGTTACTCATCAACTAGGGGCTGCCCGTTTCCGTGGTTACCGCCTCGCTGTGAATGTGACCCCAGCCTTGGGGGAGGGGCCGCGGCAGCTCCATATAAAAAGAGTTGAAACCCTGCACCAGGTCTGGCTGCCGAGATCCGAGAACTTTCCTTGTGTCCCCTGTGTCCCTGGGGGCTGGGAGCCCTGATTTCCTGCTACAGCAGCTCTGGGCCTGGGGCCAGGGCTCCAGCAGGGGACGGGAACCCGCGGGGCATGGGGTGGCCCCCAAGGAGAGCGAGCAGGGCTTTGCTCTAGGAGGGGCTGGAGCAGTGTCGTCTGGTAGCCTGGGATCTGAGAGGGGAAAGAAGAGGCCACTGGGCCATGGGCCTGGGGCACAGGGGAGGTGCCGACTCCCCAGGGGAGGGATACCTCGAGCTAGTGCTTGGGGGGGGGTCAAAAGCAGCCTGGGGGGGGCGCCTGGGTGGCTTAGTCGGTTAAGCATCTGACTTTCGCTTAGGTCATGATCTCGCGGTTCGTGGGTTCGAGCCCCGCGTCGGGCTCTGTGCTGCCAGCTCAGAGCCTGGAGCCTGTTTCAGAGTCTGTGTCTCCCTCTCTCTCTGACCCTCCCCTGTTCACGCTGTCTCTCTCTATCCTAGAAATAAAATAAAATAAAATAAAAAGCAGCCTGGGATGTGTCCCCATTCCTTTTTCTTAAAGCTTATTAGAGAGAAAACGCTAGAGAGCGAGTGCAAGTTGAGGGAGAGACAGAATCAAGCCCAAGCAGGCTTGGCACCCTCAGCCCAGAGCCCAGAGCAGGGCTAGAACCCATGAACTGTGAGGTCAGGACTTGAGACAAGACCAAGACACTCAGCCGACTAAGCCTCACAAGCAAAAGCAGTTTTTTAAATGTTTATTTGTTTGTTTTTGAGGGCGGGGAATGTCAGAGAGAGAGAGAGAGAGAATGAGAACCCCAAGCAGGCTCTGCACTGACTCGGGACTGGATCTCAGGAACCATGAGATCATGACCTGAGCCGAGATCAAGAGTTGGACGCTTTAACTGACTGAGCCCCGCAGGCGCCCCCATGTCCCCGTTCTTGCTGCTGTAGCAACGTTGTGACTGTCGTTGGGACAGCAGTGCTTGTATGTCTGCACCACCACGGCTCCCTGAAAACAGACATAGAACAAGTGGGTTTGCAGCGTCAGAGCACATGGGATGTTTACGTTTCGATCAGATCACCGAACTGTCTTCTAAAAACATGTTACTGGTGGGGCGCCCGGGGGGCTCAGTTGGTTAAGCGTCTGACTTGGGCTCAGGTCATGACCTCACGGCCTGTGGGTTCGAGCCCTGTGTCGGGCTCTGTGCTGACAGCTCAGAGCCTGGAGCCTGCTTTGGATTCTGTGTCTCCCTCTCTCTCTGCCCCTCCCCTACTCAGGCTGTCTTTCTCTCTCTCTCAGAAATAAATAAAACATTAAAAAAAATGGAAAATGAAATTTATTGTTTTTGATAACATAGAAGATCAAATAACCAAAATCGAATCTAATAAAAATAAAATGTTGTTGTGAGAAATTCAGGAAGATTAAACACGTGGGTGAGGGTAGGGTAGTGGCTAGCCATGTTCATGGATTAGAAGTCTTAGTATTTGTAAGGATATCCTTTCTCCCCAGACTGTTGTACTGGTTTAGTGCAGTACTAACCAAGATGCATATAAATTTTATATGTAAAATCGTAAAAAAAAAAAAAAAAAAAATCTTCTTGAAGAAGAGCCAGGTGGGGGCCCTGGTTTGCTGGATGCCAGGGCTTATAATTAGAAAGTTGTTGTAATCAAGAGGGTCTGCCAGTGGCCAAGGATAGCCAGATAAGCCCGCAGAATCAACTAGAGAGCCCAGAAAACGGACTCCATATGCCTAAAAGCACAGCCAGTTGGGACACCTAGCAGGCGCGGGCAGTAGAATATGCGACTTTTGACCTTAGGGTTGTGAATTCAAGCCCCATGTTAGGCATGGAGCCTACCCCCCCCCCAAAAAAAAAAAATATATATATATATATATATTTACAGCCAATCAAGTAACAAGGAATAAATGAAAAAATTAGAGATGAATTAGCTGAATTATGCTCCATGAGGCTAGACTGTCCCTGTCTTGTTTTTCTGAATTTGCTTCATTTTGAATATTTCTCTTTTGACTTGTCTCCCAGTTTACTGACTTTCTCAACAAGGTGTAATCTTTTCTTATTTTTTTAAGATTTTATTTTTTAACTCATCTCTACACCCAACATGGGGCTCAAACCTACAACCCTGAGATTAAGAGTCACATGCTTTACCAACTGAGCCAGCCAGGTGCCCCATAATGTGATCTATTCTTTTTTTTAATTTTTTTTTAATGTTTTATTTATTTCTAGGAGAGAGAGAGCGCGAGCACGGGAGGGTCAGAGAGAGAGGGAGTCACAGACTGAAACAGGCTCCAGGCTCTGAGCTGGCAGTCAGCACAGAGCCCGACGCGGGGCTCGAACCCACAAACCGCGAGATCATGACCCAAGCGAAAGTCGGACGCTTAACCGACTAAGCCACCCAGGTGCCCCAATCTATTCTTTTTTTTTTTTAATGTTTATTTATTTGAGAGAGAGAGAGAGAGAGAGAGAGAGAGTGCATCCCATGTGTGCACCTGTGAGCAGGGAGGGGCAGAGACAGGGAGAGAGAATCCCAAGCTGAATCCATGCTTTTAGTGCAGAGCCCGATGCGGGGTTCAATCTCACAAACCCTGAGATTATGACCTGAGTTGAAGTCAAGTCGGATGCTTAACAAGCTGAGCCACCCAGGTGCCTTGATTGTGTGATCTATGATTTTTATTATTATTATTATTTTTATTAATGTTTGTTTATTTTTGAGAAAGAGACAGAGCATTAGCAAGGGAGGGGTAGGGAGAGAGGGAGACACAGAGTGTGAACCAGGCTCTGGACTCTGAGCTGTCAACACAGAGCCTGACCTGGGCTCAAACTCATGAACGGCTGAGATCACGACCTGAGCCAAAGTCAGATGCTCAACCGAGTGAGCCACCCATGCGCCCCAATGTATGATCTATTCTTAAACCCGTTTACTGCGCCTGCCCCTA
Source organism: Hyaena hyaena (assembly GCF_003009895.1). Lineage (NCBI taxonomy): Eukaryota > Metazoa > Chordata > Mammalia > Carnivora > Hyaenidae > Hyaena > Hyaena hyaena. The sequence goes on along the minus strand of NW_024080636.1, from coordinate 6,163,694 downwards.
ATGTTGGTTATTAATTGAGTTCTAGAACTTGTTTTTGGTTATTTTTATCTGCCATGGACTTTTTCTATTTTCAGCGTGTCCCTGGTGAAACTCTTTTAGTCTCGTCTTGGATGACGTGGAATTCTCAAGTCTGCATTTTACAGCTCTTTCATAGGGCTGTTCCTCGTTGTCTCCGTGCCTGTTGATTTTCGTTCATCTTGTTTTGTGTCCTTGCATGCCTGGTTATTTTTATGTGCTGGACCTCATGTTTTCATAATCGTGTGTAGAAATCATGTGAAGCTTGGGATGCTGCTGTCTACATCTAGAGAGATTTACTGGCAGTCGCCAGCTGTACTAATGGCCTGGGGTCACCATCCCCTCATTTAGTAGGGATTGGCTGCTGTTACCAGTTGTAGTTAACAGTCACTGGATCCAGCACGGCAGCTGGTCAGGGATGCCCATCAATGCCTCGCCCTTGACATGTGCCTCTTCCATGGGTGAGTTGGGGACACATAAGTTCTCTGTATACTGTGGTCCCTCGCCCTTTCTTTCAAAATGTGCTGTAGCTTAGCTGGTAAATGTAATCATCGCTGATTATGTTGTTTCTCTGGGAAATGTGCTCTGGGTTGCAGGATGGATGATACACCCTGCTCATGAATGGGGGCTTCCTGCAGGAAGTTCTGTTCTTGAGAAGCGAATGCAGTATACACGGTAACTTGCAAATGTTGATAGCCCATTGGCCAGTGAAATGGTGGAGCCTGCACACTTTTTCAGGCCGAGTAAGGTCTTCTCCTAGTAAAGAGAGATGTGCTGCCCAGTGTTGGAGCCGCTGCAATTGTATAGACCAGAACACATGGAGAGAGTCACCAAGATGCGATCTGTGGTGTCTCGTTTGTAACAGCCCACGACTGAGGGTGTTGAGAGAATCAGAAAGTCTCAGCAGGAGTTCAGAGAGACCTGTTGTGCCCCACGGACGCCAGACACTTCTCTGCTATTGACCGTTGCCTTCAGCATATCATGGGATGCTGGAAGTTTGCTCTGCCATTGGGGTTACCATGACAACAAGCGTGTCGCATCACCTGTGGCCTATTACTGTGATCTTCATGACTTGGCTGCTTGTCTGCGTCTTTCTTTGCCCATCACATGTCACTAATTATCTCACTCACCCCCCGCCCCCCAGCAGATGAAGCCGTGTGTCACCATATCTCAGACCCCCCCTGTGAGTCTCTGTGGAAATAGGAGTTCCCAATCACGTCCTTGTGGGATCACAAGACCGATCTCCTCCAGCATGGAGTCTCCTGGGAGGGGTCTCGGTTCTGGGTCCCCCCCACTCCCATCCCACATGCTTGCTCTCCTGCAAAGGCAGCGCTGGAAATGGGCAGCACCCCCACACCTGTGGCTCCACCCAATAACCAAGATGCCACCTGTCGATGAGAGAGTCCGCTCAGAACTTCACTCAGAGAAAGGCTGGGAGGTATAGGTTTCCCTGCACAGGCGTTGGCCTAGCACCGCTCTGTGCAAGGACCCCAGCCTGGGAGAAGAGGCACCCAAGGACCCCAGCCTGGGAAAGGAGGTACCTGCCTGCTCTGGATAGAGCCGCACAGACCCACGGGACTGGTCCCCACTTGGACCAGCAGGCCCCACACCTACAGGCCAGGGTCCCCCATGGTGGTCCTGTGAGGTTCTCCCAGGCACCTGGGCACCCACACGTCAGAAGAGCACACCTTGTAGGTGCTCTGTGTGACGGCGGTGCTCAGAGGCCTAACGGGCTGGACAGAAGGCGGTGGTTCATTGTTTCCTTCTATACCTTTCTTTCCCCCAGAGAAAGTTTAAACATTTTCCGTGTTTGTTTTGTCTACCTTCCAATCCTTCCTCCTGTTGCCAAGAGCCCGTTTCTGATGCAGAAGAAAATGCATCGACGTAAGAACAACACAGGCTACTGGGGTCACGTGTGCGGAAAAACCTAAAGGGGAGGTTTTCACCGGGTGTGGAGCTGGGCCGGGAAGACCTCAGGAAAGTGGGACAGGGCTGTGTTTCTGGGTGAAAATTACAAAAGCTCCTTGTTGCTTGTTGGTATAAATGACACGTAGACATGTTTGCTGAGACCACTTGGTGGCCGACGACATGTTTGAATTTTATAATGGGAAGTGGGACTTCTGGGATGAGCGTCGCCTGTGAGCATGGAGGTCTCCAGCAGCGCCTGGCATGACAGCCTCATTTCTGGGATGAACAGGAGGTACCTGCACCCCAGGATCCACCCGGAGCCCAGGAGGCGTCCTGGAGTGGACATCTAGCTTTGGCCATCACTGGTTACAGTGGCTCTCTGTCCCCTTCTTCTCCCTTCTTCCTCCCAGGTTGTCCAATATAGAGGGTGCAGAGAGAGAGGGAGACAGAGAATCTGAAGCCGGCTCGGTGCCGTCAGCTCAGAGCCTGACGTGGGGCTCCCCACGAACCACGAGATCATGACCTGGGCTGAAATCAAGAGTCGGATGTTTAACCGACTGAGCCACCCAGGTGCCTCAAGTGGGGGCGACTTTGCTCCGTAGGAGACGTTTGGGCTGTCATGATACAGCACGGGGGTTGGGGGAGATGCTTCTGGTATCCCATGGGCAGAGAGGCCCGGGCTCCTGCCCTGTGGCTTCCATGCAGAGACCAGCCCCGTGGAGCACAGAATAATCCAGTCCAAATGTCCATAGTGCGGAGATGGAGAAACCTGCCTTAGAAGGTCCGCAGAGCAGGGATCTCAGTCGGGCCCCTGCCTGTGCGGGGAGCACACGTGTCTTGTCCCCAGTGGCGTCAGACCTCCAGAGGAACAAACTCCCTGCGTGCGAGCGGCAGTGGGTTTGGTGGGCAGCACGGGCCGGGGCCCCTGGGTGGATGTGCATTTGCATTTTGGCTCATCATTAACCAGATTCTTGTTAATTTTTTTTTTATGTTTATTTTTGAGAGAGAGACAGAGCGCAAGCAGGGGAGGGGCAGAGAGAGAGAGGGAGACACAGAATCGGAAGCAGCTCCAGGCTCTGAGCTGTCAGCACAGAACCCAGCATGGGGCTTGAACCCGCAAACTGCGAGATCGTGACCTGAGCTGAAGTCGGTCGCCTTACCAACAGAGTCCCCCCCCCAGATGCCCCCTTCTATTGTTTAAAAGCCAACCCCAGCCCCCCACATTTGCAGGCCGCCGCCAGTGCCACACAAAGTGGCTCCTTCACTTCCCGGTCACATTTCAGAGGTGTTGACACGATCGTGGCCTGAGTGCCCAGGCGAGTATCCTTGCTCTCTCTCAACGTGACTTAAACCTTTAGACAGAGAACCGGAATGTGTGGACAGAGGCCACGGGTGGGGAGTTTCTGGAGCCCAGCTTGGCTCGACGCTCCAGGGGGCCCTGGAGACTGCTCTCTCCGCTCTCTCCCATCAGGTGCGGGTCTGCGTGCGGCCCCGGGGAGTCTGAGGGGCACCTGCCACGCGGACTCGGGGAGCCCTGCGCTTCTGGAGAGCGTCCCCCGTGGCCGGCTCCGCCCTGCAGGGTGTGTGGCCGAGCCGTGAGGGCAAGGAAGGGCCTGCGGGCACGCTGACCAGGCCTGGTCGCAGGCCTTGCTGTCCCTGGAGGCCACAGGGTATAGGAAACTCGGGCCTTTTCCTGGACGGACCGAACGCCGTCCTCAGGGCCCTGAGGGGAGCCCAGGCCCGCTCCCAGCACCCGCCTCGCTGGCCCGCAGGGCACCAGGCTGGCGAACAGCTCGTAGTCTGCGGCGGCCGGGGCAGCGCCGGAGACCCTCAGTAGCCAAGCAGCTGCTGCCCCGCGACTGGAGAGGGTGCGGCGGCCACCCCGCGCCCGGAAAGCCCCGGGCCTCCTGCCCCCCGTACACCCTTCACGGTGGTGGTTAAATGGCGTCTTGCTCTGTCCCCAGAGCGGAAGCAGTGGGAAAGCCAGGTCTCGGGTGAATCGTTACAAGGACCGCGTCAGAACACCTCCCCTCCCACACCCAGAAGTAACGCCGACATGATTACTGGCCGGCACTTTTTGGGTGACAGCCCGTGGAGCTGGGAACAACAGCGACTTGCTGGTGAACATTCGGAGCAAAGAGAAGCAGGTGGGCGTCCCTGGGACCCATCACAGTTACTCGATTCGGAAGAGCCGATTCCTGGCTGTTCTTTTTAGGTCCGAGTACGGCCAGCACGGCCAGCAAGAAGGTGGCCTGGCCCTGGGGTGTGGGCTCTTCTCGGGACCTGAGTTGATTTAGCCCTTTCTGCCACAGTGACCCCGGATGTCACATGCTGAAAAGTGCCACCGCAGTGCAAAGGACCAGTCTCCTCTCTTCAGCAGCAAACGCTATTTCTAGAAACGTTCTGCTGTGGGACCGCGGACGCATGTGTGGGGCAGGGAGGCGGCGCGTGGGCCAGAGAGGCGCGTGGGCCGGGGAGGCGGGACCGAGAGGCACGTGGGGCCAGAGAGGCGGCACGTGGGCTGGAAGGTGCGTAGGCCTCTGGAGGCGGCACGTGGGCAGGGAGGCAGCACGTGGGGCCAGGAGGCACGTGGAGTGGGAGGCGGTACAAGGGGGCGGGGGCACATGGGACGGAGAGGCACGTGGGGCCAGGAGCTCCTGCGCGTGGGGGCGGGGCGGCGGCACGTGGGCCGGGAGGCGCGTGAGGTGGCTCAGGAGCCCCGGCTCCTCCGGGCAGGCGAGGCCGCCCTGTGCGCACTTGCCCGTTGGAAGTGCTGCCTGTGGAGTTGGGGACTGTGGCCAGTAGTCACGTCCCCAGTAACAGTCCCACTGGGTCCACACGTGTGCACGTGCACACGTGATTCCCTGGTGCCTCGGCGGATGCTCCACACGCAGCGTTTTCTCCTGGCCACACGTGGGTCCTCGTGGTGAGTGGCAGGGGCCGGGAGCAGGGAGGGCTGGGTCCCCTCATAGGACTCGGCACCCACGTCCCCCAGACACACCTGCAGCTTCGGCCTCCCAGACCACCCCTGTGTCCCCACCAGCACCCCGGCACCCCCGCCCCCCACCCCCACCGGCACCCCGGCACCCCCTCCCCCCGCCCCCACCGGCACCCCGGCNGGATGCTCCACACGCAGCGTTTTCTCCTGGCCACACGTGGGTCCTCGTGGTGAGTGGCAGGGGCCGGGAGCAGGGAGGGCTGGGTCCCCTCATAGGACTCGGCACCCACGTCCCCCAGACACACCTGGGCCGGGAGCAGGGAGGGCTGGGTCCCCTCATAGGACTCGGCACCCACGTCCCCCAGACACACCTGCAGCTTCGGCCTCCCAGACCACCCCTCCGCCCCCACCGGCACCCCGGCACCCCCGCCCCCCGCCCCCACCGGCACCCCGGCACCCCCGCCCCGCACACCGTCACTTACCCTGCACGCTCGCCCGTGGCACTTTCCACCCTAATTGTGGCCCCGTCTGTCACCTCCCGGAGACTGAGGAGGGCAAGACCCGGCTTTTCGTCCCCGGATCTGGGCCTGGCTCACACACGGCCGCGATGTTTGTTGAGTTAATGAGTGGCGGCTGGTTTAATTAGTTAATTTGCGCCTCGATTGCAGATTAGAATCGGTACAAAGGTGTATTATGCCTGTGGTTTCTCATCAGCGGTTGTAAGGGCCGCGGTGCTCCCTGGCGAACCTCTGCCGGGACCCTCGGGGCGGCGGCGGGAAGTCCAATTTGTTCCTTGTGAGTCGTTTCCTAATCGCTTAATAACAGGGTATCTGATATTAGACTAATCCCTTCATCTGTTCAGACCCACGTTGAAGGTGCCAGAGCGGACTCGGGGCTGGTGTTCTCCTGCAGAAGCTCGGAAGTGTGAGTGTGCGGTGTGTGTGTGTGTTCGGCAGGAGCGTGTGAATGTGTGTAATGTGGACGTGTACGTGTATTAATGTAATGTGTCAGTGTGTAGTGTGGTTGTGTGTATGAGTGTATAGCGTGTGGTGTGTGTCGTGTACGAGTGCATGAATGTGTGCTGTGTGAGCCTGTGTAGCGAAGGTGTAGAGTGTTGAGCGTGTATGTGTGCACGTGAGCGTGTTGGATTGTGTGCGCGAGAGAGGGAGGCGTCACGTGGAGGAGGGCGGGGAGCACGCACACAGCAGGCGCTCGGTGGGGAGCCGCGGGGAGACGACGGGCTGCGCGGTGGGCCTGGGGGCAGTTTGCGGCCAGGACGCACCTCCTCTGGGAGCATCCCCACGGGCGGCGTCCTGCTGTGCGACCCCGGCCGGGCCCTGCCGTGTGAGGTCGCCTTGAGAGCAGAGAGGGCCGTCGTTGTGCTGAAGGCCGCCCGTGGTTCCCAGAAGCAGAACACGGTGCGTTTCCCCCGTGCGCGATGGTGGCTGCTGAGCGCCGAGCGTTCCCGGGGGCTGCGTGGAGCCCCGCGGCATAGACGGCGCCCACGCGGATGGCAGGGGACGGGAGCCGGCTCAGCCGCCCGTCGTGGAGACACGCTGCTCACCGCCGTGGAGACGCTCAGACACCGGACGTGTTACGGGGGACGGGGTGTCAGCCGCCACTTGTTATTTTGAGCTTCTCGCAATGTCTCCTCTCCTTGAGGGTCCCCGGTAATGAGCCAGACGGAAGCTGCTTAGCGCGGCTATGGGTCTGTCTGGAATGTGCTCGCTCCCCGCCTCCAGGGTAGGCTCGCAGCTCGTTAATTTCAGGGAAAGGGAGTGGGGGGGCTGCTGACAAAGGCGGGGGGGGGGGGGGGGGAAGCGGTCTTGTCTCTGCTGGAAGCAAATGCGAGGTGGGAAAGGATCTTTGTCCTGCCCTGTGAATACCGGAGACTGATTTTCACCATCTGGATGGAGGGAGAGGAGCCCAAAAGAAGTAGTTAAAAGACTCGGCTGAAGAAGCACGTGCAGGACATGACGCGGTGGGGGAGCAGGATGCTAAGAGGCACGGCGCTCTCGATTTGCTGGAAGACTTTCGTTCCCCGGGAGTGCGGTGTGGCTTCTCTCCTGCTTCTCCATGAGGCATGCTGGTTAACGTTCGAAACCACAGCGCGCTACCCTGCTAATGTCATGCCAAATCAGACTCTCGAAAGTTAGGATTGGAATTTTTTTAGTAAATATTTAACCAGGGGAAAAATCATTGCTTTTCTATTCTCGGCGGTTGTAAGTTGCAAATTAATAGACGTCTGGGCCAATATTTGATTTTTTCTCCCAAAGAAAATGATTTGCCAGCTCTTCACTCAGCTGGAGGGGAGGGTACCTGGAAGTAGCCAAGATGCTGTGTTGATGTTGGTGGGTGGCTAGGCTGTTGGGTCCCCCGGGCAGCGTGTGGGTGAGCTTGCAGTGCCCTGGGGAGACTGTGAGCTGTACCCCCGTGCCTGGCCATAGCAGGTGGAGCTGGGAGTGGCTGATGGGATTTTCAGCGTGTGAGCTCAGCTGCCCTCTGCCCCGCCCTCTGACTTGAGGCACTAACCCATCAAAGGGTCAGGGGGTTATCATCATCTCTTGGTGCTATTTGCGTTTCAGAAGAGGTCTCAGTAAAATTCTGGAAGGGGCTTCAGGGCTTCTGAGTAGGGAGATATTTAGGGGCCAAGAGGGTGGCCATTCTAGTTCCTGTGGCCTGGATGCTCTGGTCTCTTGAGCAAGGCTAAGCCTGTGGCTGGCAGCTGCTGCCCCAGGCCGGTCTGGAGGGAAGGTCTTGTGCCCTGCAGGGACTGAGCGCCGGGTGGGAGGGCCGTGTGCACCCCGTGTCCCCTGACCAGCTCCCCACCACCTCAGGCGGCTCACTCACACCTCCCTTTCTCTTGGCTCATCCCCTGGGCTGTGGGACTGAAGGCTCTTGGTGCTTTTTCCCACAGGTGTGCCCCCCAGAGCTGGGCCAGGGTCTGGGAACCCCCAGGTGTGCCTGGGCTGCACCAGGATCTGGGAGCCCTGAGGGGGTTCTGATTTCTGTCTTGCCCGGGCGCCCTGTGCTCACTTGTGCTTTCCCGGAAGCAAAGGAAGCAGTGCCTGATGCTTTTGGTCCCAGCCTGCCTCCTCAATAGGTACAAATTATTGGTATTAGACATCCTTACAGCTCTCTTCCCTCATTAAGCCTGTGCAGCTAATAATTATTTTCTCTCGGTAAAGTGTTTGGGTAAAACAGTGAGCAGACACGTGGAGGCTGCCAGGCGCCCGCCCCGTGCCGGGGCAGGAAGATTGCAGCCTGCGTCCCCTATCTTCCAAAGGCTGTGTGCCCTGGGCACAGCCCCTGAGCTGCTCTGGGCCCCACCCTCCTTGTCACCGGGGTAGTGGAATGTACCAATGTGGTTCTTGCGGTCGTCACAGATCTCTAGGGAACGGGAGATTCCCCCCCCCCCGTTTTACTGATGGGGAAACTGAGGCTCAGGGAGGTTCAGGAACTTGTCCAGGGTCACAGAGGTGAGTGGCAGAGCAGGACTGTCTCAACTGTGTCTGTGAGAGGCAGGCAGAAGTGTGGGGTCTTTAATGACTAGCTGTCTGTGACTGAAGCCCACCTGCATTCAACAGGAAAGTGACACGGGTGTCCCCTCTCGGTGGGGGGTTGTCAAAGTATCTGTGACCATTTATTTTGAACCACCATGTTTTTCAAGCCCTTGAGCCCCAGACAGGGAAAACCTCACATCCTTCCTGAGCGTCTGTCTTTGGGAACAGTATCCCCCGTTCAAGCCAGAAACCCTTCTGCCCTTTTCCTTTGGTCCATAGTTCTCCGTTCCATCTCTAAAGAACTTTTATTGTTTTGGAGGAGTTCATATACAAAACATGGTCAGACCACACGTGCATGTGCTATAAAAACACGTCCTGTATTTGTGGGTTTTGTGGTAATGTAAGGCGGGACATGACTGCATTACGGATTTGAAATCCCAGAACTGTCTGATCTCAGGGTTTCAGAAAATAAAGGATTCTGGACCTGTCTCGTTATGTTGTGGCTGTTCCTCATGTTTGTATAAAGAGACTGTCTTGGATGTCCTCTACAGCTCGACTTTTTCCCCGTTTAGCCATACGGGTGTTCCTAGTTACGACCAGGTCGTTCCCACTATCGCATGCTCTTCCATGCTGTGAACTTACCATCCTCAGTTGATCTCTTCCGCTGCTCAGGCATTCTTGTGGGTGTCTCCTGGCCCCGGGGTGGGAGGCACATGGCTTTCCCTGGAGTGTATTCTCTGCGTGGAGTTGGTGGCCGTGGGGCAAGGGAATGTTATGTACTCAGGTGACAACGGATGTTTTGCAGCATGACTGCACCAAGTCACTGTCCCACCAGCAGCGAAACAGCCTTCTCTCCTTGTCCTCGCTGTCACTTGTTGGGGCCTCTGGTTTCTTAATTTTTGCCAATCTCGTGGGTGTAAAATTGCATCTCACTGTGATTTCCATGTGTGTTTCTCAGATTACTAATGACTTTGGCCCATCTTTTTATTTGTTTTAGGCTCAAATACGTTTCAATTTATGGTTTGTCTCATTAATTTCTAAAACTTGTTTTTATTTTATTTATTTTTTACAAATAGTTTATTGTCAAATTAGTTTCCACATAACACCCAGTGCTCATCCCCACAAGTGCCCTCCTCCATGCCCCTCCCCCCTCCCCCCACATCCATCAGTCCTCAGTTTTTGTCAGCATTCAAGAGTCTCTCATGGTTTGCCTCTCTCCCTTTCCCCCACCATTTTCCCCCTTCTTCTCCCCCTTGTTCCTCAGTGAAGTTCCTCCTAATCCTCCTACACGTGCAAACATATGATATTTGTCCTTCTCTGCCTGACTTATTTCGCTCAGCATAACACCCTCAAGGTCCATCCATGTTGCTACACAGGCCAGATTTCATTGTTTCTCATTGCCATGTAGTATTCCATGGTATAGATAAACCACA